>NW_008481232.1:0-3154 GCF_000622305.1 Nannospalax galili
GCACTTACCTACATGCAGGTAATACATACATACACATAAAATAAAAATAAAATATTTTTTAAAGGCCTCCTATCAGAGTCCAAGTAGAAGCATGGGTAAGCATGAGTGCACATGGATTAGCAGGAGACCACATGGGTGAGCAGGAGGACACACAGGTGAGCAGGAGGGGGCATGGGTAGGCAGCAAGGTACATAGGTGATTAGCAGGATACACAGGTGAGCAAGAGCACATCAACAGAACAGAGACTACACAGGTGAGCAGGACAATAGGATGATACACATATGAATAAGAGGACACACTGGTCATCTGGAGGACACATGGGTTAGCAGGAAGGGACACATATAAAAAGGATGACATGAGGGAGAGCAGGAAGGAACATGGGTGACCAGGAGGATACATGTGTGATCAGGAGGAAACACAGTGAGCAGAAGAGAAACAGATGAGCAGGACATACAACTGAGGGAACACTAGTGAGCAGGATACACGTGTGAGCAGGAGGGCACAGGTGAGCAAGAAGGTACATAGGTGAGCTGGAAGACACAGATGAGCCGAACGCATAGGTCAGCCTGAAGGCACTTGAGTGTTCAGTAGGACTAATGAGCGAGCAGAATAACACACAAGAGAGCGGGGGTGGGGGAGAAGGGACACATGGCAGAGAGGAAGATATACATGGGAGCAGGACACAGGCATGAACAGGACACACTTGTGAAAAAGGATACACTTGTGAGTGGGCAGATACACAGGTGAACTGGAGGAGACACTGGTGAGCAGGAAGGAAGATGGGAAAGCAGGAGGGAAAACATGTGCAGGTGGATACACAGGTGAGCAGGACAGTACATAGACGAGCAAGAGGACATAAAGATGAGCAAGAGGGCACAGGGTCCAACAAGAAGACACACAGGTGTGTACAAGGGCATGAGGGAGAGCAGGAAGTCATTCAGATAAGGAGGAAACACATGGGAGAGCAGGAAGGCATGCAGGTGAGCCAGAGGGCACATGGGTAATAAGAAAGACACAAGTGATCAGGAGTGCACATCTGTGAGCAGGAGGGTACACATGTCAGCAGGAGGACACACAGCTGAGCAAGATGATACATCTGTTGGCATGAAGTTACATGGGTGAACTGGAGGATACACACGTGAGAAGGAGAACACAGGGGTGAGACAGATACACTTGTGAATAAGAGGATACACAGGTGAGCAGGATATGTACGTGAGTTGCAGAGGACACGTGTGAGCAGGAAGGCACACAGGAGAGCAAGAAGGAACTTGGGTGTGAAGGAGTACACACAGGTCAGCAAAATGGCACAAGTTCGAGAACCAGTGAGGAAGCACGACACACTAGTGAGCATGAGAGCTCACAGATGAGCACAAAGCTGCAAAGGTGAGCAACAGGGCACTTGAGTAATCAGGAAGACACACATATGACCAAACAAGCACACTGGTGAGCAGGAGGGAGCACTCGTGATCATGAGGTGAGTGGGAGGGAACATGAGTGAGGAGGAAAGCACATGGGTGAGCATGAGAGCATATGCATAAGCAGTAGGGTACACATGTGAGGAGGAGGACATGCAGTGGGAACACACAGCAGATCAGGAGGATGCATGGTTGAGCAGGAAGATATGCATGTCAGGAAGAGGAAACGAGGGTTGCAGGAACACACATATGAGACCAGGAGACACATGCATCAATAGGAGGCAACACAGGCAAGCAGAATGAAGACATAGCTAGCAGAAGGGCACAAGAGTGAGAAAGAGGGCACAGGAGTTAGAGCAAGGGCATGTGGGTGAACAGAAGGACAAAAGGGGGCAGGAGGACACACTGGTGATCAGGAAGACACACATATAATGAGGAAGGAACATGGGTGATCGTGAGGGCACTTGAGCGAACAGAAAGGTTCATGGATGATCAGGAGTGAACCTGGCCAAGCAAAGGCTCATAGGTGAGCTGAAGGCTATGCATGTGAACAGGAAATCACATGGGTAACAGGAGAGCATAAAGAACCATGTTTCAGATCCCACATCCTGTTCTCCTTCTAGCCTTGGGCACAGGCCCACTTTTTCTCTTGGCACCCAAGATCTCTGAGAGGCTACCCTCTTAACCCAGCCCCATCCACTACATCCTGATCCCCTGCATCCAGACCAGCTCAATCTTTCAGTCAAGTTTCTTAGAGCCTTCACAGGTTGCCTCCACCCCCAGCCTGCCTTTGTACACCTGAGATCTGCCTTCTATCCTGGCTGTCCCTGCCTCCAATTTGCCTGGGATTTCTGGAGACTAGCATTCTTCCCTGGTAAGTCTGATCCCACCCACTGCACCTTGACTCCCCCACAATCTGAGCAAATCCAATCTCCCTATCCCATATCCTGTTCTTCTAGCCTTGGGCACAGGCCCGCTTTTGTTCTTAGCACCCCAGATCTCTGGACTACCCTCTTAGCCCAGACCTACCCACTGAGTCCTGATATCCTGCACCCAGACCAGTTCAATTTTTCAGTCTAGTTTCTCAGATCCTTCACAGGCTGTCCTCCCACCCACCCCCAAACTAATCTTCCCAGCCTTTTACCATGCTGTCTGCAACCTTAACTTGCCTTGAATTACATAGACCAGCCTTCATCCCTGGTAAGCCTTATCTCATCCACACTGCCCTGACTCCTCTACAACCTGAGAAACTCCAATCTCCTGGACCCTACACCCTGTTCTCCTTTTAGCCTTGGACACAGGCCTGCTTTTGCTCTTAGCACCCCAGATCTCTGGATTGCCCTCTTAATTCCACACACAGTGGTGAGCTTTCCAAATCATACTGTGTCCACCCCCCTACACTGGAGCCACCAACAGCCCCTCCCATTGCTTCAGGGTTAAGCTTCCCTGCCCATTAGTAGGTGCTCAGAACTTTGGAGACTTCCTGAGATAGCCTGACCCTAGCCTCCATCTAGTAACATTCCAAAATTGTGTTGTGCCTGCTGACTAGAGGGGCCCACACCTTAGGAGGAAGCCTGAGGGCATCTGATTCTTACCTACTTGGGTCTCTGCAGGAACTCCTGAGTACCTGGACTAGAGCCATTTGGTCCCTCCAATAAAATCAAAAGAGAAAACCTGAAGCCTAGTCCAACCAGCTTTTCATACCCAATAAGAAAACAACAAAGGAACATCAAGTATAC
>NW_008481233.1:0-3171 GCF_000622305.1 Nannospalax galili
CATCTTGATCATATTAAGACCTCTCCCCTATCTGTACCCCCCACCAGATTGAATGCATTCTGTCATATTTGTTAAGGCCTATCTCATTAAAATAGTAATCATTAGTGGCACTAACATTACTCGTCTAGAGCATTGAATTGATATTTAGTACTTATTCTATGCTCAACAGTGTAACTCATTTGACAAAACCAAAAACATATTTAAGGTATATTGTCAGATTTCAGGAAACTCACCAATCACACAATGTAAAACTAGTTAAATAACAAGTAGAGAGTAGAAGAAACTCAGAATATGAAAGAGGAGACAGAGATATAGAGAGAAAGAGAATATTCAAAGAAGAATAAATTTGAATGTTTATTTATGAAGTTTTCCCTCAATGTGCTAATTGGTAAAGCAGACAGAATGAAAAGTATAACATTAACATTGTTCTTACAAAGCTTACAATCCAATAGAAGAGACTTATAAGGAGTGAATTTCAAAACAGATACATACGAAAGTAACTATACCAGTAGTTATATCATATGATTTGAACATATGCCATGAGAGTTCAGGAAGAAAAGATAATTTAGTAAAGAAAACTATTAATGTTAAATGACATGTTGCTTTGTTTTGCTTTGTTATTTGTTACTTAAGATAGTGTTTGTCTGTAGCTTTGTCTGGCCAGGAATCCACTATATAAGCTAGGTTGAACTTGATATCACAGAGATCCTCCCGCCTCTGCTTCCCAAGTGCTGAGATTAGAGGTGTGAATCACCACACCCAGCTAAAGATAAATGTCTTAACACGTGTCAGATGCTAAATTATGGAAGAAAGAAGGTATTGAGAATGAAGTTATTACAACCAAGGGGAATCGATCAGTGTTTTAGGCACACTCAGGCTTATAAGTCAAATGTAGCCAGATAATGGGCTATACATTGATAAATAGTGGGAAAAACAAGGATGCAGGTATCATTCGGGTGATAACAAAGAATATTTAAATATTTGGCAGAGAATGATGTATGTTGATTGAGGGTATGACTGTGTATCATTCAGCTCCCACACTGTGATAAGAAAATTCTTTTCACAACTAACACACTTTACAATAATATTGAAAGTCAAATGAGTATATTGTTCAATGCTCTGTCATGTGTAAATATTGAAATTGTTTTAAATTTTTAAATTTCAATTACTGAACTCAAGGAGTTTATACACTCTGAGAATGGTGATTATTCTAATTTGAGCTTAGAAAAGTAACTCATCTCTTAGCTTCACTGGGTATAGATTTGTTTGGTGTTCATTGATAGTCTGCATGATTAAAATGGTAAGCTTTCATGTAAGTCAAATGTGGAAGTAAAGAAAATCAGAACTAATTCAATTGAAAATTTCAGCACTAGTCTCAGTGTGGTGGTTTGAATGAGCATGTCCCCCATAGGCTCCAAGTATTTGAATTTGAACACTTTGGTGCTAATTGGTATAATTTTGGGGGGAAGTTTAGAGAGCATGGGCTCGATGGAGGAAGCAGGTCACTGGGAGTGAGCTTTGCCAACGTCAGCTTGTCTGTCTCTGCCTCCCCTGTCTGCTTGAAGATGTGAGCCTGCAGCTTTCACTTCTAGCTGCCTCCTGCCATGCCTCCCCTTACATGATGGACTCATCCCTTTGGAGCCCTAAACCCAAAAAAACTCTTCCTTCTATATGTTTCCTTGATCACAGTGTTTATCCTTATGCCCATCCTTCAAACTTTTTCACCAAGTTTTGCCTTAATTTTCTTAACATACAGATAATTATGATGCCAAAGAAAGCATAAACAGAGAGAAAATAAGAATCA
This sequence comes from Nannospalax galili, assembly GCF_000622305.1. Lineage (NCBI taxonomy): Eukaryota > Metazoa > Chordata > Mammalia > Rodentia > Spalacidae > Nannospalax > Nannospalax galili. The sequence continues at coordinate 1,805 of NW_008481233.1, forward strand.
GATAAACCATATGTTAATAAAGATGTGAAATGACCCAAATAGAGAATATTTTCACTTCTAGTTTAATGAAAGAATCAGCAATTTGACATACACAATGAATGAACTCAGGGAAGCAGATAGAATCTGATATTATATTTTTTTATTTTTGCCTTCTCAATTCTTCTTAGTTAGACTGATAAATAATATAGTGTAAAATAATGCAGAAGATAGAGATAAATACCACAAAATTGACATTTTTTTTAATGCAAACTGTAAAATAAGTTGTATGTTTAACTAACATCAATGGCCTTGCTCATAACATTATCCAATTCTGACTCTGACCTGTTGTTCCACAGTTGCCATAGGAAACACATTCCAGCCTGGCACTGAACTGTAGACTAGTTTGTTGTTGATGTAACCAACTATATTACAGATAGATCTCAAAGCTTTTTGCCCAATATGAAGACTGACAATATTAGAATAAAAGTTATGTTTGTTCCTCTATGCAAGGAACCAGATTAATGAAATGTACCAGGTTCCACACACAGTTCTTCGTATAAATAATCTCTAATGTGGTTGTAGCTTTCTAAGTGTGCTTTACTCCTAAGCTATTTAGCTACCACACAAAACGTTTTTTTCATATATGATAGATAGTCTGCATCATAGTTCACATAGTGGGTTGGAAACTGTGATTCACTATCCCTCAGCTCTCCATCTTTCTATGAAAAGTAGTGGGAAGTTGCCACACTCTATGGAATACACAGCACAGAAGTATGGAGAAGTGACTAACAAATACAGATTTTTATTTATTATTCCCCTCTCCCTTTAACACATCTCCCAAAAGACATTAAAAATTTGTCTATGCACGATTTAGAATGATGCTATTTTTCTGATCCTACTCAATGACTAGTGACTAGTATGGGTATGGCTTCCTTCTTTGATCATTCATTTTGGCTTACATAATAATATAATTTCAATATTGCTATGACTTAAAAAATTTAGAAAAACATAGAATTTTCTGAAATAATTAAAACAATTTTTATACAAGTAAAAAATTTAAAAATCAATGACAAATAGAAAACTCATTGATCTAAAAAGTTTAATTATTTTATTGAGATTTTTAAATTTCATACAACATTTCCCACTCAAATCCAGACTCCCTCCCCCATCCATACCTCCCCCTTTCCCCCCACTGAACCCTAAGCACTCTGCCATATATGTTGAGTCCTATTCATTCAGGTGTCTGTACCTAAATGTCCTTCAGTATAAATGCATCCACTGGTGTCTAGTCAGCCCATTCACTGGTTATATGTAAGTCATAGTCTCCTGAACCCAAAAGCAGTCAGTCTCAAATAGTTCTCAATCTAGTGCTGGCCTGCCACCTATTT
>NW_008481234.1:0-3161 GCF_000622305.1 Nannospalax galili
TGTGTGTGTGTGTGTGTATTAATAACCAAAATGAGTCAGGATAAATCCTTTCTTTTACTCTGGTTACAGATGCCATGGACAGGCTCCCAGCCTACTTAATGTATATGTAAAACAAGTGAACTGTAAATGTGTATTTTTCTGAAAAGTAGAATTCTGTTTTCTATCATTTTCTCAAAGAGGTTTGTAATTCAAAACATGTTCTGTTACAGGGCTTTCTACGGAACTGATTTGTCCTAAATATTTGTATTAAAATAGGCTAAAAGAAACAGCATAATTCAGTTTTAACACTGAAACCCAAGATTTTCTTATTCCCAAACATTGACCCTAAGATGATGCTGTCCCTGGATAAGGCTTGCCTGCAAAGGGCGGCCCATTTTGCTTAGTTCATAGGAACATAAACAAGAGACATGTACTCCAGGCCAAGGAAGGCTCTTCTTAGGAGAAGGGGACAGTCAGGGACTGGGCTGCTCAAGGCTAAATGCCCAGTCAGCAAAATGACCCCATTTTTAATTCCTCTTCAGACCAGAGCCTAAGGAGTTTTGATTCACCTAGTTTTTCCCGAGCAGATCAGTTATTAACCAGCTTTTTGCAAATCATTTCCTCCTGCTTCTCTGGCCAATTCCACCAACTGTGTTTGAGAAATGCATTGAGGGAAAACCAGAATGTAAGCATTGAAAACATCCCACTTTCATGTTTTTTTGATTCTTTTCTTCCCTAACTCAAAACTATTCTTAAAAATAAAATTTAACTTTTTTTAAGTTCTAAGAATGGTATTAACAGTCGCCAAAGAGAGAAACAATGACCAACTTCTGAACCAACAGATGCTAGAGTACCTACACGAACCCCAGGTGGGTCATCTTAGCGGTAAAAGGGTTTTGGATGTGAACAGCTTCCCAAAGTTGGGAGGAAAATCAGTCAGAAACTCATTACCCTGCATCAGCTGAAAAACTAAGCCACAGCCTTTTCCCCTAAATTTTGTTTCTGGGAGAATGAGATGTTCAAGTATAACTCTTCTCCACTGATGAGGCTATCAAAGTCAAACACAAACACTGCGATCCCTGTCCTAACTTTCCAGCACCTAAAACAAGACAAGACAAAACCCCTCACCTGGCACCAATCTGTGAGCACCTTCCCTGAAACCAACAAGAAACACTGACTTCTGTCTCTCAGGTAAAAATCATTTGCAACTCAGAGATCCAGACTCAGATATACAAATCCACAATCTCAGTGATACCAAGTACAACTTTGACTACAGCTTAACCCATCACTGAACCATACCACAGGGGCTCCCTTTATCACTCAGGTTACTTATCTTCAAACAAAACAAACAAAAAGACCTATACAATCCCCACTACCTTTATCCCCAGAACACAATTCCTAGCTTGTACAGTTTGCACTGAGCATGCTCCTTTCAAATACCCTGCACACATATACACAGACACATAAAGACACAGTCAAGAGAAGGGTCTGTTTGAGGGGATAGGTTTTTCTTCTGTGCGGGCCTGGATTGCTTGGAGGTGTAAGGTCTATCTTTTAGCTTTGTAACCTGAGCTCTCAGCTGGATATTATGTGTGCAGGACGGAGTGGAATAGCGAATGAAAAGTCACTCATGGCATTTTTCAGCAGGTAGGAGAGGTGCAGACCTATGCGCAACAATGGGGAGGGGGTGACAGGCCCACACAGGAGCGTCTGGCCTGCCACTACTTTCATACAGATAAAAATGGGGACTCTGGGTGCCCGATCACTATTTCCTGTTTCCTCATTGCCTTTTTAACCCAGTGTCCACCACAGTCTACTTCATGAAGTCACCAGTTCTGTGTGATATGATATAGGCTACTGAGATCAAATAAATTTAGGAAATACTGCATTAATAGACATGTGACAGTTAACTACAGAAGTTTTCAGAGCCTTTAATATATGGAAATGGCCCTTTTCACTTTCTCTCTCTGGAGAGAATTAGTTGACAAGGATGATACACAAAGTATTTAGAAATCGGTATGGCCCAGACACTAACCAATGAGAATGGACCTCAGCTTTAACTGCTGATTCCGCTGTGCCCTTGAGAATGGGCTCAGGCCAAACAGCCACCCCCACAGTATGATTTTTTTCCCAGAATTTCACCCAAAGAACTGTTTTCAGGTGTTACCTCACAGAACTGGCGAGAAACGCTCTGGCCAGGGCTGGCCTGCTAGCTCTCTGGGGGTGGGGTCAAGGCTCAGGATTCTTGCCACTGGGGTGCAGGAGAGAGGCAGCTCTGGCAGTGGTTACTGGTAGCACCGCAGATAGACTTGACCACAGGTACAGCAGAAACGATTTCAAAAGACAGATGTCCCCCTGTCCCAGCCACTCCCAGGACTTTGCCCCTGGTGGGTCAGCAGGTGCCTATCCAGGTGGTGTTTGCGGCCAAAGCTCTTCTCACAGCGAGGGCAGTGGAAGGGCTTTTCCCCGGTGTGGGTCAGCCAGTGTCTCACTAGGTGGTGCCTTCGGCCAAAGCTCTTCCCACATTCAGTGCACATGTGGCACTTTGGCGCCGGTGAGGTACGCTGCTGCCGCCTCCGGGCCCCAGGGCTCTCTCCAACCTCTTGGCCCTTGCAGGACTTGCCTTCTGCATGCACCCTCTGGTGGCTGACCAGATGGGAGTTGCACCGAAAATTCTTGCCACACTCAGAACACCTGCTGGGCTTGTCATGTAAATGGGTTTTCTGGTGTCTGATCAGGTGATGTCTTCGCCCAAAGCTTTTCTCACACTTGAGGCAGCTGTAGGGCCTCTCTCCAGTGTGTGTTTGCTGATGCCTGGCAAGGTGGGAGCCCCATACAAACTGTTTCCCACACTGAGGGCATGTGTGGGGTCTTAAGAGGGAATCCGTCTCTGTGCTACACAGGTTTGAGAATCTATCTTCCCGAAGAAAAGATGGGCCTACAAGTGCTCCTCGGGAGCTCCTGGGCATGGCCTCCCAGTGCTCACCCTGCCCTGGGTTCCAGAGGACAGTATCTTCAGACACACTGGATAACACTCTGGGAGGTTCTGCTTCTAGTTCAGGGATATCCCCCTCATGTTCACTTCCATCTCCTGTGGGGAAAGAAAAATACCAATCTCAAAAAGGGAGTCACGGGGCTGGAGAGATGGTGCAGCAGTTAAGAGCACTGGCTGCTCTTGCAGA
>NW_008481235.1:0-3174 GCF_000622305.1 Nannospalax galili
ATTGAGGCCAGCCTGGTCTACATAGCAAGTTCCAGGCCAGCTGGGGCCACATGGAGACCCTGTCTCAAGAAAGACCAAAGCACAACAAAAAGGTGATACCAGATAGCCATACTAGGAAACACTATCAACGCCATAAATCCAGAAGCCTAATTCCAACCACAAAACATGAATAGTGTGACTAACCAAAACATTACTTCTCTTCAATAAATCAATACACTCACTGCCATGTTCCCTGAGAGAAGGAAATTACTTGAGGCATAAGACAATCATTTCAAAATAGAAATTATAAATATGTTCAGTGAATTCAAAGAGGATGTGCATTTATTCTGGAATACAGACAACCCCCCCCAAACAAAACAACAACAAAAACTGAATGAGAAAAGAAGACAATCCAAGATACAAAAATAGAATTTAATAAAGACATATAGAATTTCTGAAGAATGGCTAAACTGAAAAAGAACATGAAAGGAGAAACTGTGAAATAAAAAATTTAGCGAAAAGCCTGAACAATGGAATAATAATAATATGGAGGAGAGACTAAAAGACCATCAGGCCTTGAAGACAAAGTAGCAGAATTAGATCATTCAGTCAAAGGAAATTTTCAATCTAAAAAAAAGGACTAGAATGTGAAGCAACATTGGCATAGTATAAAACGATCACATCTACCAATCATAGGTATAGAAGAAGAAAAGAAATCCAGGACAAAGGCACAGAAAATATTTTCAACAAAACAATAGAATAAAATGTCTCAAATCTAAGGAAGGAGATGCCTATCAAAGTATAAGAGGCATATACAACATCAAATAGACATGACCAGAAAAGAAACTCCCCATGTCACATAATAATCAAAGCACTAAATGTACAAAACAAATAAAGGTTACTGAAAGCTGAAAGAGATAAAGGATAAACCAGATGTAAATGTAGGCCTATCAGAATAATACTTTATTTTTCAATGCTGACCCTGAAAGCCAGCAGGATATGGACTTATGTTTTACAAATTCTTAAAGAGCATCATAAATATTAGCCTAGACAATTATGCCCCCAAAACTGTCATTCATGATAGAATGAGAAAGGAAGTCTTACCACAATAAAAACATATTTAAAGAATTTATGTCCACTAAGTCATCAACAATTGATGCCACCATAGTTCAAGCAAATGGAACTAAGAAACAAATAGGCATAGCTATTCTAACATATGATAGAACAGACTTGAAACTAAAACCAGTCAGAAGAGTTAGAGGAGGAAATTTCAATCTCATTAAAGGAAAAAAATCTACTAAGAAGATATTACAATCCTAAGCATGTATGCACCAATCACAGGAATACCCAGTTTCACAAAAGAAAACACTCTTAGCTCTAAAATTACATGTTGACTCCAAAACAGTGATTGTAGGTGACTTCAATACCTCACTCTCACCAATAGACAGATCATCTAGACAAAACTATGTGGAGAAACTCTGGAGTTAAAGGGTATCATAGATCAAATGAACTTAACAGATATTTACAGAGCATTCTACCCACACACCAAAGAATACCATTTTTTTCAGCAGTCCATGGAACTTTCTCCAAAACTGACCAGATAGTAGGACACAAAACATGTATCAACAAACTTAGAAAATTGAAATAACTTCCTGTATCCTTTCTGACCACAAAGGAATAAAGCTGGATATCAGCAATCCAGAAATGGGAAAACATAGGCAAACTCATGAAAACTAAATAGCACACTTCTGAATGAAAATGGGTCAAGGAAGAAATCATGAAGGAAATTAAAAAATTCCTAGAATTTAATGAAAATGAAAACACAGCATGCTAAAATCTATGGGACACAATAAAGGTAGTCTTGACACTACCACTAAGTGCCTACATCAGAAATTATAGACGATATTACTAACTTGGCAATGTACCTGAAGATCTTAGAAAAACAAGAAAAAACATGACCCAAAAAGAGTAGAGAAGAAGAGATAATAAATATCAAGGATGAGACTGATGAAATAGAAAGGAAAATAGCAATATTAAGAGCCTGTTCTTCATAAAGATTAACCAGATTGACAAACATTTAGCCAAATTAACCAAATAATGAGAGAAAATCCAAATTAATAAAATCAGAGATGATAAGGGAAACATTATAACAGATATTGAAGAAATTCAGAGACTCATAAGAAAGTGCTTTAAAAACCTTTATTCCACTAAACTGAAAAAACCACAAAGAAACTAATAATTCATTGGTATGTATGACCTTCCAAAATTAAACCAAGATAAACAATTTAAATAGACCCATAACCACCAATGAGATAGAAACATTAATTAAAAATCTCCCAACTAAAAAAAAAATTCCCAACTAAGTTTGGTGTGGTGGAACATGCCTTTAATTCCAGTGCTCAGGAGTCAGGCAGGCAGATTTCTGTGAGTTTGAGTCCAATCTGAACTATGTAGCCAGTTACAGGCCAGCCAAAGCTACTTAACGAGATCCTGTATCAAATGCCCCACCCCATCTTCCAATGAAAAAAGCCTAAGACCAGATGGATACAGTATAGAATTCTACCAGACCTTTAAAGAGGAACTAATACCAATACTTCTCAAATTATTCTGTAAAATAAAGGAACACTTTCAAATTCTTTTTATAAAAGTAATATGACCTTGATACAAAATGAAATAAAGATCCAGTAAATAAAGAAAATTATAGGCCAATCTCTCTGATGATCACAAATGCAAGAATTCATTTTTTAAATATATATTTCTTAAATTTTTGTGCATTTCATGTAATACATCTTGATCATATTTAGACCTTCTTCCCTATCTGAACCCCTCATATCTGCCCCCCACCATATTTCATGCATTCTGTCATATTTGTTAAGGTCTATTGAGTCAAATGTGTGTCTCTAGATGACCCTTGGTGTGAGTTTATCTCTGAAGCCTGGTCAGCCTACCTAATGCCACTCTCATAAAGAAGACCAGATCTCCCTCACTCAACAGTGATTAGTTGCCAATAGTTCCTTAGCTAAGGTTAGGGCTTCTTACCACTAAGGGAGAACATCAATCAATTTTTCAACCCCAAGTGTAAAGCCTAATAATCACAACAAAAACTAGCACAGAAACCTATCTCTATTGGTGCAGTAATGGCACTTATTTTTTTCATTTTTTAATTGAAGTTTTGTACATTTCATATAACAGTTC
>NW_008481236.1:0-3143 GCF_000622305.1 Nannospalax galili
CTTTCTTTCTTTCTTTCTTTCTTTCTTTCTTTCTTTCTCTTTTTTTTCTTTCTGAGGAAAACATTCTAACCTAGCAGTTTTCTCTATTCTGTCAATGGCAAGTTTGAGAGAAGAAAGAGGAGGTTAAGGGAGTTCTTTGTGGGCATGGCAGTCCATCAGGATGGGATTCCATGTTTCTGCTCAGTCTGCTGAGGTAATTATTATTTCAGGACAGAGTATATGAATTGGGTATGTTCATGAAAGAATTCATGATTATATTCTTTTAGGGCAGTTCTTTCCTCAGTAATCCAGAGTGGATTTTAAAACCTGCCCTCTGATGTTAGTATGTGCCAACAGCATCCTCAAAAGCTCCAGGAAAAGTCATGATGGATTTGGACAGAAATTCAAGTGTTCTTGGTGCCTCCAGTTTCATTTTTTAACCTACCAGGATTGCCCTGACTTCATTGTTTAACAATATATGACATATTACATTCCATTTACTGTGCCACTGGCCGTCTTTGGACTGCCTCCCTTCCTTCTCTTTGTGCAAAATTGTTTCTTTACCAGTTTTAACCCACTTACATATTATGAAATTAACCTTTGTTAAAGCCAATGTCAATCCTTTATTTTCTTTCCATGATTTTGAATGTATTGATTTTTCTGGAATATATCCTAGGCTTCCAGCCCTTTCTCCTGTTAGACTCTGAGCACCCAGAAGGCAGATCCTATTTACCAGTGTTTCTTTTGCATCTTAGTCAAAGGGCAACTTTGCACTTCCCTATCTTACACCAGTGCTTAAGGGTAGAATTCAAGGATGTGTCTGTTTTATCTTATATTAACAACCTTATCACCAATCTTGAATAAACAAATGCATGCTTAAATAGGATGAACTCCAAAGTTATCCGTAGTCTAATCCATGTTCCTTACATCAGGTCTGTAGAATTAAACTGACTTTGGCTGAAGCCTGCCTGAGTTTGAATTTCTAGCTTTGTACCATATTGGGCATTCTTCTTTAGCTTCCTTGCCTCTCAAAAGAGTAGATGATAAATCCTAATTTTCAGGGTTTGAGAGGATTAATACAGCTTATTAGGATAAAATACCTACAAATGGCACATAGCAAAATTATGAGTTCACTATTTTATGCCTCATGATTACATGTCAGTAAAAAAAAAATTGTGCCCTAATCATTCACTCTCATAAACTGACACTTTTGAATGCTTCTTGGTCCCTGCAGTGTGTGCAAAGAGCATCAGTCACCAGCTTAGACAGCATCAGATACTGTACCTACACCATAAGGCTTACATTATTTTGTAATTGTTTGTTGTCTGTTATTCGTCCAGAGTGTGAGTTCCTGTGGGACTTGGAAATTTTCTTCATCTGAGGACCTCTAGTGGGGCCAAATGCACAAAACTAGACCTCATGAAATGTCTTACATTAAGCAATTTATGGATCCTAATGACATTTCTAAGTAAGAGTATATCTCTCTTTTTGAATCTGTTTTCAAGGCATTACGTAGATAAATCTCTAAGGCAACCTTTCTCCAGGAGTCACTAGAAGAGTTGAAGAAGTGAAATTTGAAAGATAATATGTGAATTACAATGATGTGAAAGAATGTGTAAGCTAGTCAGGAACTTATCAAATTCCAATGGCAGTAAACTAAATAAAATCAGAGCCTACCAAGAGAGATGGTTTTGAAACTGATATGGTTTGGTTGGTAGAAAGAGGTGGAAACCCTGTCCATACTGTGCTGGAGAACTTTTAGCAAATTTCAGAATCTTTAAAACCATGTCTAGTCTTGGGCTAGGTGATGTTATCATATATGTTGCATTATTAGAGTCAGAACCCTCAGAGCAGAAATGAAATATTGAATAAGTCCGTAATTGGTACAGAGAAACACATTATATGGTCTGGGGTCATGTTCCAAGGGGAAAATTAAAAATCAGAGCATTTGAATTATTCTGAAATTATTGTTAGTTAATTTTTAATGCCTATGACTAAATTGCAAATTCTTTGATTCATTTATTTAATCAGTATCTTGTTATTGTTTGGGCCATGTATAATACTGTATGGTGATTTTTTTGGTAGGAACTCTGATGAAGAAATATTTGCTGTCATAGTTAAAGTTGTGTCTTATTTTGTTTTGTATCACTATATCAAAATACTTGATGCAGGCTAACTTTATTTTTAAAAGGTGTATTGTGTTTACATGTTTATACAGTCAAGGGCATGACAGCAACATCAGCTTTGCTCTGGTGGAGGGCAGGAGTATATGATGAAGGGAGAAATCTCTTGGCTAATAGGAAGCTGCAGAGAGATTCAAGGGCCACACTTAGGCTTTTAATGCCAAATTGCCCTTTTGAGAGCTCACTCTCAAACACTAGAATTTCATTCTGTGGACCGCACTCCCCAAAGACCTGAAGACCTCATTAAATCATCATCTCCATACTATATCCCAAGTTCCTAATATAGGAACCTCACCTAATCTACGTTCAAATAATAGTAAGTTGTTTATTAGAAAAGAGTATCACAGATCAGTCAAGACTGTGTACTCTGGGATCAGATACTCTGTTTGAATCCAACCTCTCTACCTGAGGACCTTGTGTGAAATACTAAAATGCTCCAAGATTTTATACTTTTGTCTATAAAATGAAGACCAATGTTATCACAAGTTTAGAGCAGTTTAATTATCACACAATGTCCTACAATAATTCTTTGACATTAAGTCAAGAAGGGGGATACATCCGTGGATGTAAATGAGGCATCAAGTGTCTGCTCGCCTCCTCCTATGCCTTCCCCATGCTTCAGAGGTAAATCTAGTACTTTGTCATGGGTTTGTGCACCTTTATTTTGTTAAGATACAATGTGGTCTCCAGACATGGTGATGCAAACCTTTAATCGTAGCACTCGGGAGGCTGAGGCAGGTGGGTCTTCATGAGATCAAGTCCAGCCTGGTCTACATAGAGAGTTCTAGACTAGACAAGGCTACATAGTGAGACCCTGTCTCAAACAAAACAAAAATTACAATGTGATCAAGAGAGAACTAACACCTCCATCATCTGCTAGCATCTGTTAACTTCTCTTTCAACAGCAGGGAGGGAAGCCAACTTCATCTGAAAGTTCTACAGGGCCAGAATGCATAAAGCAGAATGAAATGGTTCTTTTTT
>NW_008481237.1:0-3086 GCF_000622305.1 Nannospalax galili
GAACACTTAGAAACAGGTTTTTTTTTCTATTTATTTATTTATTATTTATTTATGTTTATTTATTTTTATGTGTATGTGTATGCCTGCTTGTCTGTGTGCTACATGTGTGCTGATGTCCACAGAGTCCAGAACAGGTGTCAGAGCCCCTGGAACTGGAGTTACAAGTAGTTGTGAGCCACCTGATGTGGGTGCTGGGAACTGAACTCGGGTCCTCAGCAAGAGCTCTTAACCAGTCAGCCATCTCTCCAGGTCCTGTTGCTGTTTTTATCAACGGACATCTTCCTACCCTTAAATAAAACCTGAATTCTCTTAGCAAAGAGGGAAGATTAGAAAGAGAAGAACTGATATTGAATAGATATCTTATATTAGCCATGGAAAATGCTGTTAGTAGGTTCATTAATTTTCTATTTCTTTCTTCTTTTTTTAGACAAGTTCTCACTCTGTACTCCAGGCCCACTTTGAACTTACAGTAATCCTGCCTGCCTGAGTGCTGGAATTAGAGGTGCGAGCTACCACAACCAGCTTTATTAGTTTTTAATTCCTAAGATACTTTAAACCTGAACCTACTAGTGATAGATATCCTAAGACAACAGAAGCCGGCACAGCCTTGGTGAGACTCATGATTGCAAGGCTCGAGAGAGAAGCCTCCCTATTCCCTGTAAGCACTTTATTCAGTGCAACAACTTTTTTTGGTTTCAGGTATTGAAAAGGAAAACTAAAAGCAATTGAGAAAGAGCCCAGAGTAGCTAGCCTGAGCACAGTCCCTGCTTATCAGCCTTGACTTCCTGAGAAAACAGCCCAAGTTTACCTGAAACCAGCCCTCCTGCTGGTTTGAGAAAACGAGTGTATGTTTAATCTTTACTTTTGCTTTTGTCAACACATTCCCCTCCTTGGAATTGCAACTCTTGTCCTCCCCTTTTGACCAATAGGAAAGAGACCCTTGTTCATGGCCCCAAGTCACATAGGTCCCCATGCATGGTCCACAATCATGTAGGCTTCATGGAAGGTCCCATGACCCTGGTGCCCATCCATGCCAGAGTAGGTCTGAGATGATGTTAAATTACCTATAAATATTGCAAAGAACCTACTACCCGGGTGGGCTCAGGCTTTGGAGATTATTCCCCCGGGCCTGCTGGGGGCGGGATCAGGAATAAAAGCTGTGAGCTTCCCACTTTGTCTCCAGTGGCTGATTTGAAAGCACTGGTTCCTGCTACAGTTTTCCCCTCACAATATAACCACCAATTGGGGCCCTTTTCAACACAGCTGCAGTGCTGTGCCAGGCAGAACAATGGCCACCACAGGTGTCCATACCCGAATCCCGGAGCTCCATGGTGCAGGTGGTGCCTTTCACCATGCAGGCTTTTGCAGACTGGGGGAAGGAAATGGATATTCAGATGACAAGATTATCCCATTTGATTTAACCCAACCTAATAATGAGTCCTTAAAAAAGATCCTTCCAGCTGAGTCAGAGTGAGAGATCAAAGAAAGAGCAAATGCTTGAAGGCTGAGAAGGGCTTGACCCACGGCTGACTTTGAAGATGGTGTTAGAAGGGTAACCAACGGAACAATGTAAGCACCTGGGATTTGCCCCCCACTGACACGAGGAAATGGGGATACCAGTCCTACACCCTCAAGGATCTGAATTATGTCAACCCAAATGAGCAAAGAAACAGACCCTCCCCTGAGGGTCTTTACTGAGGAGCACAGCCCTAGGTTTTAGCTCAGTGGAAGCTGGGTCAAGTAACAGCCTACAGTCAGTAAGTTAACACAGTTTTTGCTGTTTTCAGTTCTGAAGACTGTGGTAATTTGTTGCAGCAGCAATAGGAGGTGAGTGCACATGGGTTGACAGAAGCTGCATGCTATTCTGAAATGCTTTTCCTATTTAAAGCAAAACAACAGGGAGAAGCCTCCTTACCTGCACAGGAACAGCTTCTGACACTAATGGGTGAAAGCTGTGAAAGGGTGGAAGGAAGTGGGGTGCTCAGGACACCAGAATGAACTGCCTGCTGTGCCTTAAAAATAATACCAACCCTGCAACCTTCTTTCATTTAATAACCAACCTCTGGGGAACACAGGTGGGGCAGAGCCAGGGCAGGCAAGTGAATGACATGAACGCAGTGGAGGGTGTGATGACTTGTGTGGTGGAGACTGGAGATCACATGCCAAGCTCCCAGCCCTTCAGGACAATCTGAGTTAAAACACAGCATCAAACGGTCCACGCAAAAGGCTGAGTTAAGCCTTAGGGTCACCCTTAGTTTCTACTAGGACCACCAGAGGGGGCACAAAGTGACAAGAAAAAGTAATGTGGGGGGAAAGGGAGACGTATAGGTAAGCAATGGCATTGGAAAGGTGAGTCAGGGAGGAAGAAAAGGAAAAGGTGGGGGATTGATGAGAAGAGAAATCCTGGAAGAGAAATGCTATGGTCCCATGTTGGAGGCCGACCTGTTCCAGTGACTTTTGGCCATAGGTGTCCTCAGAGCCAGCCAAGCAGAGATGCCCCAGTTAGAGCATCCTGATCATAGCCTGGCTCCCCTCCTCCCCACAAAGCTCTTCAAGGCACACAAGGTCAACCGCCTTCAGTTCTACCTAGAGGAGGAGCTGACACTTCCTTTGTTCCAGAAGCAGCTGGCGATACAGGAAGACTGTGGAAGCACTGAAATACCCAGGGCAGTGGGCACTACACCTTCAAAGGGTCAATCACCTGAGAAGGTGCTTTGTGGGTGGAGGGACAGTCCTGGCTCTCGCTTCCCTAGCACTCAGCACAGGGCCTGGGACCTTGTAGGTGCTGAGAAAAGTGTCTGGGTAAGAATGCGCTCTATGTGGGCCAGTGGTAGCCGGAACAGCCAGAGCTTTTTAAATTTTTTTTTATTTTTCAGAACAGCCAGAGCTTTTTACCTTGTGTTCCAACCTCCTTTCACCTTTGCTCAAAGCCACCAATCGTACTTCCCAGCATTTCGATCCAGTGAGCTAACACTTCACACCCTATCAGGAGTCATGGCAGGGTCTATAAATTTTTTGTTGTTGTTGTTGTTTTTGTTTTTTTTTGAAGCAGGGTCTCCCTGTAGCCCCAGCTGTCCTGGAACTCA
>NW_008481238.1:0-3136 GCF_000622305.1 Nannospalax galili
GACCCTGCTCATATGAACCCACAGCAATGGTGTCAGCATGCACAGGACCCACGCAAACTCAAAGAGACAAAAACCCAGCATAGAATTGGGGAACTGGACAACAGACCTCTATCTTAGCTGAGGAAATACTGGCAACTGATTACTCCTGGGTGAGAAAGAACTGATCTTCCTAAAGCAAGAGACCCTACATAGGCTGACTAGAACTCAGTACGTGAACTTGCACTGAGGGATGTCTGGGGACACTAACAACACAATAGGTCTTAAGAAAAACAACAGAATGTATGAATTCTACTGGGGGGGGCTATGGGAGGGTGCCAGGGGGGAAGGAGGTATAAAGATGATTAAGAGTGATTGGGATGTTTTGTATGAAATACACAAAAGTTCAATAAAAAATAAAAAAGATTTCAATGTTCCTAGATTGTATTCTACTCATAAAAATTACCCTTCCCATTGTTTTATAGTTCTTCACAATTTTATAAATGTTTGGATCTAATCCACCTCTACTGTTTTCTCCTAACTACTCCCAGATCATCCCCCCACTTTTCCTCCCAATTTTACGTACTCTGTTTTTAAAGCAACATAATCAATATTTATTAATCTACAATTAGGAGGAATCATCTCATAATACAAAGTTAATAGGGACTTTGTTTTTAAGTCTCCATTATTCCCAAGCACAACTGAAAACACTAAACATCTATATTGGTTAATTTTATTGATATGTGTCAAAATGCTTAGGCCACTGTACCAAAATATTTGGCCAGATGTCTGTTTAAATGTGGTTATAAAGAGTTTTTTAAATAAATCAACTTTGTTTTGATATCTTCAAGTCATTAGAACAACCTGTCCCTTGGAGCCTTCTCTATATTTGCTGAAAATATGTAGAACCAACAAGTCCTTTTCTGTTATCTCTGTTTGTTCAATTGTATTTCTACTACTTAAATCATTAACTATTACTATGATATCACACTGAAAATAGCTGCATAGTTTCTTCTCTTTATTATTATTATTTTTCATTTTTAATTTTTTTGATAATTTCAAGCATGAGTATTATATTTGCATCACGTGTACCTCTTCCAGCCCCTCCAGTTCACTCCATGTCCTCCCAACCCTCATAATTTCTTAACCTCTTCTTTGATTATTGTTGCATATACATACATACATTTATAAATAGATTTATACATACATATATATAATTCACTGAGTCCATTTAATTATGCTCTTGTGTACATGTGCTTAGGGATTCCTACTTGGTATTAGATAACATATCGGGGAGAAGGTCCCTGGAGAAAACCGATTCTCCATACCCTAACATCCATTTACTGACTGTGGCTCTTCATCCTGAGGTAAGAACCCATGAAATTTCCCCCACCTACTTTGGCATATCAACTCTTTCTATCTTTACAGATCTTGTTAGACTACCATACTATGAAGATTTCATGAGTGTAGCTCCCCTATCATGTACTCTTTCTTTAGCCCACTGAGTCCAGCTAGTTCTGCCTTTCTGTGTATGGGTTTGGGTCACTCACAGAAGCACAATCTGCCAGGAGTCACATCCCTGAAGAAATCTGACACTCTCCCTCCCCTAGCATCTGTTGACTGCCAATAGCTCCTCAGTTAGGGGTGGGGCTTCCAAAGACCCACCCGCTTCCATGTTGGAATTTTTGTTGGCTTAATATTGGGTGAGTCTTGTGCGTGTAGTCCCAGCCACTGTGAGTCCCTGTGTGCAACAGCCCTATCATGCCCAGAAAACACTATTTTGTACCAGACTTCCCCAATCTCTGGCTTTTACCATCTTCCTGCCCCCTTTTCTTTGATAGTCCCTGAGCCTTGAGAGGAGGAAGTATGAGATAGGTGTCCCATTTAGGGCTGAGCACCCCAAAGTTTCTTATTCTCTTCACCTTGACCAGTTTTGGATCCCTGTGTTAATCACCATCTACTGTATAAGAAAGCTTCTCCAATGAGAGTTAAGAGATGGACTAATCTATGGGTATAACAGTAAGTCATTAGGAGTCAGTTTAATACTATGTCCATTTAGAAGAATAACAGTCTTAAGTTCTCCCCTATGGCCCATGACCCACTTAATCTTGGACTTCTGTCAAATTTAACAGTACCTGACATGAGTTCCATCTTGTGGAGCAGGCCTTAAATCCAGTCAGAAAGCAGTTGGTTACCTCTATAATATGCCACTATCGTACCCATGGGCATAGCTTGTGCAACTCATTATTGTAACTTACAGGGTTCACAGCTGGGAGGACTGTTGATGTCTATGTGAGGAAGCTTCCAAGTCAGTACCAATTTCATTTCCTATGCCCTAGAACTCAAGCTGTGGTGCCTTGCTGTCTTTAGGAATAGGGTCTTACCATCAAGTTCTGGGGTGTAATCAAGAGCAATGGCAATAAACTGTATTGTTTGGGGGAGAGGGATCTAGGGAACCCCTTGACCAACAACTCTAATAACCCACATCTGACATTGATTTTTTTTGTTTAATAACCTATGGTGTCTAGGAGAGGTATTACCCCCCCAATCTAAATTCTTTCCATATGGCTTTGCCAAAGTGTTCACTATCCCTCCCTGTACCGTCCCTCTCCTATACCCCATACACCCCCTTCTTGCCCTGCACTCTCATCCTCCTCCCTACTTAAACCTTTCCCCTCATTATTCTCCTTTCCCCCTTCATACCACTTGTATTCTACTATCCCCACCACCCCATCCACCCCTACGCTGGTTTCCTAGCTCCTAGTAGTACTTCAATCTAAGCACACTAATCTAAAGATTCAAAGTTAGTATCTTCACATGACAGAGAATATGCAGTGTAGTTAACTGTTTCTATAAAAAGACACTGCTGATAGGACAAGGCAAAACTAATCCCAAGTTCTTCCAGTAAAAATAGGGAAAAAATACCAAGTCTGAGGTTAACTTTGCATAGGAAAGAATGAATCTAAAATTTCATTTAATGCTTTCTTTTTAACATCGGAGGCTACTTTGAAGAGTGTTGCTCATTAAGTAAGTTTCCATTTACAGACAAGCGTGTGTGTGTGTGAGTGTGTGAGTGTGTGTGTGTGTGTGTGTGTGTGTGGTTTGAACAAATGGCTACCATATGCCCAGTATTAACATTAACTCACTTTTTTCAGTATCT
>NW_008481239.1:0-3185 GCF_000622305.1 Nannospalax galili
TATGTAGACCAGGCTGGCCTCAAACTCACAAAGATCCACCTTCCTCTGCCTTCCAAGTGCTGGGGCTACTAATAAAGCTTTTTATGAAATAAAAGTCAAACATAAACCATAAAATTAAATGAAAATATAAAAAATGTGCAAATGTCATGAGTGTGTCAGTACCTTGAAATTCCACACAATTGAAAAGAAGAAGAAAAGTAAAATTACAAGACTGAATAAATTTTCAGATTCCTGTGTTCTGTACATTCTAAGAGATCAATACTTTTCAGATATCTATAAGACAAGAGACTCAATGAATATTTATTGTATGAAAAAATAAGTCCTTTGAAATGTCATAAAGAAACCTGACCCTACATTGCTCATGGTCACATACTCAGTAATTTGGAAATTAATATGGTCAAGTTGGCAAGAGAGTTCAGAATTTTGCATGTTTTGGTTTAACAACTCCATTCCTTGGATTTAGGAAGAAAACACTGCCTTTGATTTTTTTTTTATAGAAGTCTTCTACGTAATCCTGGCTACATGGAGCTCACTATGTAGACTAGACTGGCCATGAAGTCACAGAGATATCTCTGTCTCTGATTCCTGGACACTTGGAGTATGTCAGTGAGTTGTCCTGCTTGCGTCTAAGAATTTCCATTTTTAATTCAATTTATGAGCAAATTGAAATTAAATCCACAAGTTAAATAGTTGAAGTTTAATAGCATTTTTATATTAATTACAGTGAGTTCTTTGCACCCAAAGAACTGTAAATGTTAAATTATATGGATGTGCAAAATGGCATACATATTTGTGCTGATAGACATTATGTATATATGGAAAAATAGAAATTAAAATGAACTTTTGAAACTAAATGATAAATATTAAAATTATGACTCACATGGTGAATTAAGTTATCAGACAATATAATCCCTGTATTTTATTATTATTTATTATTAGTAGTAGTAGTAGTATTAATATTATTATTATTTTGTAACTCAACACGTTATTAATTCACCTGTACTCTGACCTCATCTCTTGGATACTCCTGGTCTGCACTGTTTTGTTTTGGGGTGCTTTTCTTCTTGAATTCTGCATGCTTTTGGTCTAGCTCTATCTTTCGGCTTTCCCCTCAAATAAAACCATCCCACTCAGCCTTCCCAGCTAACCTATTTCAAACTCGACATAGCACTCTTCTCAACTCTGCTGAGGAAGGCACAGGGTGCCCCGACTCCATCTTGCCCTGGGGTGCCTTAATGTGTTGGACTCCTTAACTTTTCCTCCTCTCTCTTGCAATCACCTTGGATTCCAGAAACAGGACTGACTGGCAGACATCAGTGTGACCAGGGGTTGGAACTACTCCCCAAGCAACACTGAAGCGCCCAGGGCAGGCAAGCCCACATGGGGGCAATGGTGCTCTTAGGCAAGGCTGCACCACACTATCTTTCAGCGCTGGGGCTGATCGCCCAGCCCATACCGTGGCAGGGATGCCTAACTATGCTCACCCCAATATCTCCTTTTGAACCTGCAGCTCAGGTGGAGCCTAAAGATGGACTTGGCGTCACTCGAGAGCATCTGGGTGGGGGTGAAATACTCAGCCACCTGAAAACACTACCTGGCACCCCTACATACGGGGAGAACCACTGCTCTAGTGAAGAACTACAGGTGGACAGGTTGCCCAAGAGACCCTGGTGAGCATTGCAATCACAAAGCCCAAGTTGGATCTATCTGCTTCCCCAGTGATGCTGCAGGCTGTCCTGGCATGGGCGACTATTAACACTGTCTTCTCCACTTATTACTATTTTAATATTGCCCATAAACATGTTTTTAAAACCATATGTGAATTGCTGATAATCTATGCATGTGCCAATGTATGAGCTGAGAGAGTTAGGAGGTACTGGATTTGTATTACTTGATTATAATAATTTTCATTGTTTACTTGAAAGTAAAGAAATTGAATTCAATAACAGAAAATTACTTCAAGTTCATAATACAATGAATTTATGATATACTTTATAAGATATTTTGTTATTGTTCTTTACGTATTAAAGGCATTCACATTGCTAAAAATGTTTCTTGTTTCTAATGTTGTAAGTCACAAAGAAGAAAATTTAAATGATCTTTTTCCAAAGAATTTTCTACCTGGCATTAAAATCCTTACAGCCCCCTTCATAGTCTCATTCCTGAAATTGTAGATAAAAAGGTTGAGTGTAGGGAGATAGTACTATGTAAAAGATAGACAGCATGAGATCTTGAGAAGCTGTTGAGTCTAAAGTTGGCTTGAGATATGCACAGGTGCCTGTGGAGAGAAAATACTGAGACAACACAGAGGTGGGGAAGGCAGAGGGAGAAGACCTTAGACCAGCCATCAGCAGAGGGCAACCTGAGGACTGTAGAATGGAGACTATCTGGACATCGGAGAGGGTAATGGTGGTGAAGCAGGCAAATGCCACAGTAGCAATGAAGGCAACCACTCCATTCACTTCAAGGTAACATTGGATCAGACGAGCTTGAGCAGCTGTTGGACATCACAGAAGAACTGGTGGATTATTTTAGCCCTGCAGAATCTGATAGAGAATGTGGTTGATGTGTAAATGGTTCCTGAGATAACTGCACTTAGCCAAACAGCTGTCATAATTCAACTGTACTTTCTGGGTCCCATGATGACCTCATAGAATTGCAGTAGGAGGCATACAGTCACATAACAGTCATAGGACATCACTGTAAGAATGGCTACCTCCAATTCATGAAAGGATGTGAGGAGGTAAACCTGAAGAACACACTGAGCATAGAAAATATATAAATTGCCTTTCAGGGAATTGTGGATAGACTGGGGACAGTGACAGACAGGGAGGGGAGGTCAGCTTCACAAAGTAACACATTGGAGTTTGGAGCTGTGGTTCCAGTATTGTGATGGTGATGATTATGATACCCTTACCTGTCAAACCCAACAGGTCCATCACCAAGAAGAGCAAAGTGTATAGGATATGCAGCTCCTGCTTGTCAGAGAACCCCAGGAGGAGGAAGCTACTCACTGTAGTTAAATTTGTCATCATCATTTTTAGTAATTGTGATTAGTAATTGTGCATGAAACTGAAAAATAAAAACATACATGAGATGCAGCGGATAGAACTGGTGGATTATTTTAGCCCTGCAGAATCTGGTAGAGATTAGTAAAAATAGTATAGAAATTACATTTATCTATT
>NW_008481240.1:0-2904 GCF_000622305.1 Nannospalax galili
CCAGCTGGCCTGGAACTCACTATGTAGACCAGGCTGGCCTTGAACTCACCTCCTGGGTGCTGGGATTAAAGGCATGCACCACCATGCCTGGCCCCAGATTTATTTATGTCCTACAAACAAAGTGAAATGTTTGGTAGGGCTCAGACCTAACTTTTGTCTCTAAGATGCCTATCTCTTGGATGACAAGACTAAAGCAGGCAGGACTAAACTGGTTTCATTCCATTGGTCTCAGAGAATGCTGTCTGCTTATACCTTCTGCTGTCTAAGGTCATGCTGATACATATGGGCAGCGATTTGCCAGCTAATATGGAAATGTCTTCTTGGAATTACAGATCTTCTTTGGATAGTTTCACCACTTTACATCAAGTACTGACAATGCCAAAACAAATTCAAGAGGAAGGAAGCTAAGGGAAAGGAATCTCAAGTTGGAGCCAGTCTGACCTACATAGCAAGTTCCAGGTCAGCTGGAGCTACACAGGGATATAACCTGTTCTCAAATAACCAAGGGGAAAAAAAGACCAATAAATGGAAAAGAACCAGTGCTCATGATCACTGCATACAGCATTAAAGCCCATCAGTCTATCTCTCAGAGGAAACACACCCTCCCCCAAACCTCTCAACTCCCTTCTGCAGCCCCCTTTCTCCTTACAGAGGGTAGGGAAGAGCCTTTGAGACCCCTGTTCTCTATCACTCCTGCCTCTCTGAAGTCATATCCACTGCCCCGGTAGTCGTTGAGTTCAACGTGACTGGAGGGTTGTCCTTGGCTCAAGAACTCTGGAGTTGAGGAGAGGATGGAGCTGGCTGGGTGGATCTGGAAAGCAGCAGCATGTGGTTGCTTAGGAGGGAGATCGTGAAGCACAGACAGCTGAATGTGAATCAAGTATGCCCCGCTTATCCCTTGTGTAACTCCAGTCCCATGGCACTCGCTGAGTATCAGGGCAGTGGACGTGACCTGAGATCAGAGACTGATGGAGAACATTGCTTGGTTACCTTCTCCAAGGCCCTGTTACCGTATTTCATTTTTCTTTTTTCATCTTTTCAGTGTTGGCAATCAAATCCACAGTCTCACACCAGCTAACCAAGTCCTGTACCACAGAGCTACATCCCAGCAATGAACAATCTCATTTATCTGAAGCTGTGAAAAGTTCTCTGAATGGTAGAGCACCGGCTTAGCTTGTGTGAGTTACATCATTTTGAAAAATGAGGTGTTCCGGGATAATTAACCATTTTTGCCTTCTTTCAGAGCATAAGAAGACTGCCTTATGAGAAGTCTGAAGTGCCATTCGCCGGTTAGTTACTCCTTGGCGGGGAGGGGGGCTGGCGGGGATGAAGTGGGAAAAATGAAATGTTGGGCTGTGCACGGGTACCTCAGTTAGTAGAGTCCCTGCCTAGTACAATCCAGGCCCTGGGATGGAGAACCAGCAAAGAATAAACAGGGTGGTACACACCTATAAGCCCAGCAACTGGGTGGGAAGCAGGAGGATCAGGAGGGGAAGGTCATCTTCCATTACATATCGAGTTCGAGGCCAGCCTGGGCTACATGAGACCACCTAACAAAAGAAATCAAGATCCGTGTATCTGCTCGGGCAGGTATGATAAAGATGCCCTGCATCTTTTTTCAATGGTATCGAGGATATTGGGTTTCATCTGCTTTCCCGAACTAAGCCCTGGTAAAGAAATTCCTGCACAGTTCTGTGTTCTGCTACCCATAAACGACCTGAAACCTTTGACCATTAGGACTTACTTAGGACTTGATATCTCTGCACTGTCTCGTCACGATCCCCACAAGGCTCGTGGATGACAGGCCTGTCCTTTCTCTGAGGGATGATTTACTTAGGTGGGATGTTTGTTCTAAACTACTTGGGCACAGAGATAAACTTTCCCTGCTCAGCGGGCTGAGTTCCTGATTCCACAGGCCACCACAACGGACTTCTCCCTGTGAAACTGAAAGGTAAACTGGCAGAGACGCTCTGATCCCTACATCTGACAGCCGAATAAATGCAATGAGTGTATTTCTTTGGTTTTCGTTTCTTTGTTTTGCTTCCACTTCCTGTGCGTTTTCTCCGCTCACGCCAAGTGAACTCAAAGCACAGGGCCCCTTCTTCGGCGCACACTCTAGACCCAACTAGCCAGCCCATCCCTGACCCGCAGCCTCCACCTGCGGCACCGGGCCTAGCTCTGGCCCCGCTTGTGACGTCACCTCCGCTGCCCCGTGTCTCTTCCCACGGCCTCAGCCAGCAGTGCCGCGTCCCTACCCCCGCGGGAGCGGCCGCTCGGGGCTGCCGCGGTGTGCCTACGGGAGTCGGGTCTCCGAGCCGGCGCTACGAGTTGGCCGGTGTGAGCCGCGACGCCCTAACTCACCGCTCGGGCCCAGAGCACCGCTGCCGCCCCCCGTGCGGCTCACACCGCAGCAGCCGCCACGAGCCCAGTAGAGCCCCGTTTCCACCGGGAAAGAATCCCTCCCCCTTGACGCCAGCCCCGCCCGCAGACCCCGCCTTTCGGGCTGTGGTCTCTCTAGCCTCCGGAGGAGGACGACCGCGCCTCTCGGTGCTTTTAACCCTTCCTTTCCCTGAGCCGCGCTGCGTTTCCAGGTTGAGCCAAGGAGGCGGTGCTGTGTCGACCTGACCCCAGGACCTGCATCCCAGATAACGCGCGTGAGAAAACGCGCGGGAGACAGACGGAGGGAGAATGAGACTGAGACAGAGAAGGGGCCTGCAGAGAGGTTCAGAATGAGGGACAGCATGAGAGGAGAGACGGAGAGGGACAGAGACAGGGAGAGGGAGACAGAGAGAGAGAGACAGGGAGACCGAGGGACCGAGACAGAAAGAGACAGAGATAGAGACAGAGAGAGACACACAGAGACAGACGACACCACACACACACACACACACACACACACACACA
>NW_008481241.1:0-3190 GCF_000622305.1 Nannospalax galili
TTTTTTTTTCTAACTTAATTCACATAATTTTTAACGTTGCATAATATTTTATTTTGGGAAAGTAGACATTTTCCTATATGGAGTATCTGGTAGATCCATAGTAAATTAAAATTTAGAGATATTTGTTTATCAAGAATAGCTTTTGGTATTAGATGGGACACTGAACTGGGCTTGCAGTTTTCCAGGCAGTGAGAATTGTGTTAACTTACTTAGTAGATAGTAATAAAAATAGAGCCTTTCTCTACTTAAACCATGTAGCCAGTGAAGGCTTGGTATACATGTGGCCAGGAGTAAGCATTTCTAAGCTAAACTTGGGCATGGAGAATCAAGCAGCTCAGGGTGAGAAAAAACTGTCAGGTGGCATTTGAGAAGCTGGGTTCTCCTCAGCTCTGGCTACAAGGAGCCCTCACTGGTTACAGTGCTGACCTGGGACTGAAACTACCAGCTTACTTTAAAAGATGCTGCATACTTCATATAGTACTTATAGAAAGTTCACATTGCCCATAAATAGCGAACTTGAAAATCATTTCTTCTGAATTCCTATCCTGTTGTCAAAATTGCTATAAGGTAAAAGTGGGGGCTTTAAATTATTTAAAAATAAACTTAAGTAGACTAAAACTTTCTAATCTTATTTAAAATATGTATTTCCTTTCTTTCTTTTTTGTCTTTTTTGGAAATATCTCCCTTTAGCCCCAGCTGGCCTGGAACTTGTGCTCTGTAGACCAGGTGGCCTCTATCTCACAAAGATCCGCCTGCCTCTACCTCCAAGTGCTGAGATTAAGGCTTGTGCCACCTGGCTTTTAAAATTTGTATTTTCTTGATAAAAACTTTTTCTCCCCCTGGAACAAAGGGAAACTCTAGAATAATCTTTCCTGTATCACAACAAACATTTAGTGGGGATTGATCATAGAAGTTACTCAAGGACTGACTTTTCCTTCATTTTGTTTTTAAAAACATACCTCTCTTTACTCCAAATTTGAAAAATTCTGTATCTTTAGTGCTTAGCAGTCAATAAAATAATCGTAAAAAGAATGATAAAGGCATAATTGAAGTGATTGTGGGAAGATGAAAAAAATGTAATCGAAGACAAATTTGTCAGAGCCGCTCTTTGTGCTTTTGCATTAATCACACTTTAAAAGGACTTCCCTGTATCGAAGAGTTTCCTCCAATAAAAGGAATCAGTGACTTTGAGTAATAACAGTGTTGAGTAAGCTCTTCAGGTTTTGGTTTGGGAAAAGGCCCTTCAGAGGTCATACTCTGAAGGAAGTGCCTAGGCAAGGATTCCCCAAGCATTTATTGAGAGCTCACCATTAGGCAAAATGTTAGATGCTGGGCACCAAGATGAAAACACTGGTTTCCTGTCCTCTGAGGGTTTATAGTTCACAGAGTCAAAGATGTTAATGTCTGTTTATAGCACAAAGGAATTTACGGGCAGGCATTGGGAATGTGTTGGCTTTGCAGGTGAACCAGATGGGGCTTCACAAAGGAAGGGGCTTCCAAAAACCAAAAAGCAAACAAGGCAGAAAGGAAGAAGATGTTCAGATAGTGGCAAAATCTCATATTCTGCTTCTAGAGATTCATAATTTAAATTTACATGCTCTCCTTAGCCATATACTACTTATTCAGATATAAAGTTAGTATGTAAATTTAAAAAATGCATGCAGGGCTGACTAAAAACAGACAAGCAGGGAGCTGGAGAGATGGCTCAGCAGTTAACACTTACTGATCTTGCAGAGGACCAAGGGTTCCATTCCCAGCATCCACGTGGTGATTTCAAACACCTCCGTCTGGTCTCCCCAGTATACATACATGCAAGCAAAACACTTGTACACATAAAATAAAAATTATCAAATATTTTTTAAAAAACAAGCAAATAAAAAAATACAGGGAGGAGGAATTTTAAGTATTGTTTTAAATATTGTGCTCTCTGTGTGATGAGAGATGATGTTCAAACAGTCATAGAACAGCTTTCTTGAAGGACTGCAATCATGTGTCAAATGATTTCCTTAATGTAGAATATGGGCCCTCTGGCCACTCTTTCTCCTGACCTATTTTATGGAGCCCTTTCATACTTCTGTTCATAATTGAAAGGACATTTTGAATCTTATAGTATGTCATGTGTATTTTTAGGGCTAGAAGATCTTTGTTATGATGTTAATTGTATATCAGCTCGTAATTGAAGTGAACAGGAAGGTACATTAATTCCTATGTTCTCCCAACCTTTCTTCCTATGCAACTTTAAAGAAATGCCTTAGACTGATAAAAATTAGTAACTTCTTATTTTACCAGGAAGCATAGGTGCTTAAAAAGTTTCTTAATTAAGGAAAAACTCAAGCATATTGTAAAAGTAGAAACACTAATAATGATATAAAAATCTTCATTCCCATGTGCATTACCCAATGTCAACAATGAATAACCCATGACCATCCCATTGAATCCATTACCACCCAGTCTCACACTTCACTAACCATACCACTCCCACCTTTCCCACACCCATTTTGGATATTTGTAGGAAATTAAATCCTAAACCAGGAGTGCATACCTATAATCCCAGCACTCCGGAGGCTGAGGTGGGAGGATCATTTGTGCTCAGCAGTTCAAGACTAGTCTGGGCAACTTAGTGCCACCACATTTCATAAAACCAAATCAAGAACTTCAAAAAAATCCTCTTTCACCAGTGTTCTAGTTTG
Organism: Nannospalax galili; assembly: GCF_000622305.1. NCBI lineage: Eukaryota > Metazoa > Chordata > Mammalia > Rodentia > Spalacidae > Nannospalax > Nannospalax galili. The sequence continues at coordinate 2,691 of NW_008481241.1, forward strand.
GTTTCGGTTGCTGTGATAAAACAGTCTGACCAAAGCCAACTTGGAGAGGGAAGGGTCTGCTGCATCTTACTCTTCCAAGTGACAGTTCATCACTGAGGGAGGTCAGGATAGGAACTCAAGACAGGAACCTGGAGGTAGGAACTGAAGCACAGACCAGAAGAATGCTGCTTACTGACTTGCTCCTCTGGCCTGTGCTCAGCCAGCCTTTTTATACAACCCAGGACCTGCCCAGGAGTGGTACCACCCACAGTGGGCTGGACCCTTCCACATCACTCAGCAATCAAGAAAATGCTGTACATACATGGCCACAGGACAATCTGATAGAGGAAATGCCTCAGTTGTGGTGTCTCTTCCCAGGTGTGTCATGTTGACAACTGAAGCTATCTAGCACAAGCTGTAAATATTTTATTTTATTCTCTGAAAGATAAAGACTAAATGTAGGACCACAGTACCACACCTAAAAATTAATTTGTTATTAAATACTCAGTTTGTCTTAAAAA
>NW_008481242.1:0-3193 GCF_000622305.1 Nannospalax galili
GGGATCCAATGCCCTCTTCTGACCTCCACAGGCATTGCATGACATGGGTACGCTTACACATGTGTGGGCAATACACTCACACACATAAAAATAATAAATAATAAAAGAAAACAGTTGCACATTCTCTAGTAAACAATGCTGCCCAGTGGAGACTCACAGCCCTTCCCTTCCCAGCGTGCACTCTGCTGCTACCCTAGCCTAAGGATCTATTTCCCACCCAGTTCTTTGCTCCCATTTGTTTTTGTGACCTTCAGAGCATACTTTCTAGACTCTGTGTGCATTGCATCCAGAGAAATCTTTTAAAAATACAAAACCCTTCCCTGGATCCCCATCATGTCCAGGTTAAAGACAAAGTTCCAAATGCAATAAAGAAATAAGCAAACACACAAATAAGCCATTTTCTGCCTGACCTTGTCTACCAACTGTTCAAATATCTTCTGGCTCCCTTTGGTTGACATTTTAGCATTTTCCTAATGTTCTTCCCTCTGCCCAAGCATCCTCCTCCTTTTGCTCTCCTTGTCCACCTGGCTAATCCCCACTTGTCTTTCATGTGTCAAAGGAAGTAATTCTTCAGAAAGCATTTTTCAACCCCATCCATGCCTTAGCCCATTTGGGATACTATGTCAAACACACACAGTACCCAGGTGTGGTGGTTGTCACTTTTAATCCCAGAATTCAGGAAGCAGAGGCAAGTTGATCTCTGTGAGATCGAGGCGAGCCTGGCCTACATAGCAAGTATCCAGCCAGCTGGGATACAGGAAGACCCTGTCTCAAAGAGACAACAAAGACATAAACAAACAAAACACGTACTACATTGGGTGTTTTCTAATTATATAACTATTTATCACAGGTCTATAGGCTGGGAAGCCCAAGGTCAAATGCCATCTGATTCACTTTCTGGTGAGGGCTGCTCTCTGGTTCACAGGTGGCACCTTCTTGTTGAGTCTTCACTGGTGAACGGGTGAAGTATTTGGGATCCCCTTTATAAGCCACTAATCCTATTGCTGACAGTTATGCCCTCACCACCTCAACGCCCTGCCTCCTAATAATGGGATATCATCAAGTTTGAATTGATGGGGGAGACAATTCAAATACGTTGAGAGCATAGCTAGTTCCCAAAGAGCATTAATCTCCCTTGCATCCTCTCAACAAAATGCTGACACAGCTCTTACGGGCTCCAGTGTCACCATCTGTTCACTTATCTGCTTCCTTCCAGCACTGGACTTGTGGACAGCACAATCTTATCTTTATAGTCCATGTCCGTCCAAGATTCCTGTCCAGGGCTAGAGATAGAGCTCCATGGTAGAGCATTCCCCTAGCCTGAGTGAAGCTCTAGGCTCAATCTCCAGGACCATTAAAAAGTTGGGGAGGAAGCTGGAGGTGCTGCTCCATTACTACAGTGCTTGCCTAGCATACTGGAGGACTTGGGTCAAACTCACAGCACAGGATAAATCAGGTTGGTGGCACATGCCTGTGATCCAAGCACTTAGGAGGTAAAGGTAAGAGGATCAGAAGTTCAAGGTCATCCTTGACTACACAGAGAGTTCAAGGCCGGCCTGGGCTATATGACACCTTACTCCCAGGGAAAAATAAAATTAGAGCCAGGTATGGTGGTGCACACCTTTAACCCCAGCACTCTGGAGGGAGAGGCAGACAGATCTCTGTGAGATCAAGGTAGGCATGGTCTACATAGTAAGATTCAGGCCAACTGTGGCTACAGGGCGACCCTGTCTCAAAAAGACCAAAAAACGCAAAACAAAATACAGACAGCAATAGTAACAACAACAGCAAAGTTGGACATGAGGATATGACAAGTATAAGGGCCAGAGTTTGAATCCCCAGAATCCATGTAAATTTACCAAGGATATGGCAGTCGACCTGTAATTGCAGCTTCAGAAGGCTGAGACCAGGGATCTCTGGAGCAAGCTGGCTAGCAATACTGCCCATATCCTTGAGCTCTGGATTCAATTGAGAGACCCTGCAGGAGGAAGAGTGATGCAAGATGATTCCTGATATCAACCCGTCATATACAATTGCATAAGTATGCCAACATTCATGCGAACATGCATACCCACATATGCACACCCCCCCACATACACCCCACAAACACATGAAAATGGGGAGGGGGAGTTCCTGTCCATAAATAGTAAGTTATGGTTTTTGAGGATATGGAGGAAAGAAGGAATGAATAAATAGCTAGATTGCTGTATCTAGAAGTGGGTGGTATTGTCAGGTGGGTGATTGATGAGAGTTTAATCAAGGGTCTTCTCACAAAAGTGTACTTAGACAAGTGAAACCACATCCCAGCATGTGGGATGTGGAATCGGGTCATCCTCTAAACTTAAGGCCAACCAGGGCTACCTGAGACTCTGTCTCAAGAAGAAAGAAAGAGAAGGAAGGAAAGAAGGAAGACAGAATGAAAGAAAGACAGGGAGACAGAAAGACAGACAGGTAGAAAAGGAAAAGACTATGACCAGAAGAAAAGAATTATCTTCTTAGCAATTTGTTTTATTTAGTTAGTTCATTTAGTTTATGCGTATGAACGTATGACCTACATGTAAGTATACCTGTGTCGTGCAATGCTTGCAGAGCAGAGAAAAGGGCACCAGATCCCCTGGTTTTTAGCCACCATGAGGGTGCTAGGATTCAAACCCAGGTCCTCTGCAAGAGCAGCTAGTGTTCTTATCTGCTGAGACATGTCCAGGTCCTCTTCTTAGCAATTTGTAAGCAACCTGGTTCCATGGATAAAGACTTTGATTAACCCATTGTGGTAAAGAAAAGAGCGGCAAGCTGGCATACAGTTTTCTGACAGAAGAAGCCCATTTCTTAGGGGTAATAAAGGAAGACCAGGGAAGGAGAATGGGGCTGGATGCATTCTGGGATAAGAGCAGAGGAAGAAAATAGCTGAGGACCAGGAAGGAAGACTTGGCTCGAGAAAAGCACAATCAACTTGGGTTTTCTTGGGGTTTTCTAGGGGGAAGAATGGGGTATCCCTGGGGAGGCAGCTCCCTGTGCCTGTAGGAGCCCACAGTAAGAAGGGAAAGCATGATATGCTCAGTGCGGTGTATTTCTTAACACAGCTAATGAAGGGACTGAGTTTACATCAAGATTGGTACAGGGCTGCCAAAGGGAAGAACCCGGGAAAGATATATTCCTTATTCAGAAAAGCAACTGGTGTTCAGAGAGATTAAGT
>NW_008481243.1:0-3194 GCF_000622305.1 Nannospalax galili
AAGAATTCTCATTGACCTGTGAAGACTTCACAGCAGCCCAACATCATTTAATGCACTTGGACCTGGAAACCATTGTCCTGACTAATTTATGCTACTGTTTAATCCAACACTGACTTTAACTGTATTCTTTAAAGAGAAAACATTGGCATTTTCTCCATTATGATTCATACATAAATATGTAACTTCCACTAGATCTGTGCACCTCCCCGGACTGCTTCCACTTCAGGGTTCGAGAGAAGAATCAAAAGCCCTTTGGCCAAGTATGGTGGCACAGGCCTAAACTCCCAGCACTTGAGAGGCAGGAAGATAATGAATTGGAGACCAGCCTAGGTAGTATAAGGAGTTCAAGGCTAGCATGGGCTACACAGAGAGTTGCTATCTCAAAATATGAAAGCAAAAAAGGCTCTTGAGCTTGTGGGTGATTGGACATTAAAATTTTTTGAGCACTCATCATCTTGTGGGAACCGTGCTAAACTTGGGCACCAACACCACTCACAGCAAGGCAAAAGAGAGCACAGTGTGGTGGCTCATAAGGCTATGGGACCTAGAGCTAACTAAGGGGAGGCTTTGAGGAAAATGATGCCTGACTTTAGTCTTAAGACTATGTCAGTTAGATGAAATTGAGGGACTACACCTAGGCAGTAGGAATGGAACATTCAAGGTGTGGCCAGTCAAGGGAGCTTGAGTGTCTGATATATTGTACTAGGTCCACATACCTGTAGTATTGGAAAATGTAATGAGATGGGAGGTGAGGAGAGACAGGCGGTGGGACAGATCCCCTTAGTGTCACTAACTAGCCCTAAAACCATTTCTTCCTCAGCAGCCATATCTGCTGCTCTAAACATTCACTGATATTTTAATCTTTCTAGCAGAATGGTAAAGCTTTAGAAAAGGCCCAGGAGTAACTCCTCACAGGTTTTTACATCAGTAGTCTATAATTGCCTTGTTTTTCTAATTTGAAGAGAATTCTTCAAGCAATTAAGTTTATGCTTATACAATCATTTGACTTCTCTCTTCTGACCTTTGAAGCTGATACTTGTTGAAAAGGCTATTTTTCACCAAATTGATCTAGACATTCATTGACTAGCTTGCTGAGTGTGGCTGCCTCTCAAAGGGGCCTTCGCTCTTATGCTAATGGTAGCTACTGTTATTGTACTACCGCTGTTTGCTTGAAAGTATGCTAAGTACTTCTGAAAAATATTTTTCAATCCTCACAGGAGTCAGTAAGTAAAGTACTATTATTATTTCCATTTTACAAATCAAAAAAAAGAGTCTCAACAAAGTAACAGTTTACAAATGACAGACTGGAATCAAATTGACTTAATTCTAGAATCTTTCTTCGCTCTTGGCCACTTCATGTCACTGTCTTTATGAAACTGCCTTTAAGTTAAAGCTATACAGGAATACAACCTAGGTTTCAGACCAGAAAATATTTTTCCCCTTGCAGAAGCAATCCAGGAAAGCAGCAGATAGCCATAAGTATTTCCAAAGGGGACCTCCAAAGTTAGCCAGGGTTTTCCATCTATCATGTGAAAATACAAGAAATGAGGGGCCTGAGGATGGGACTCACTGATAGGTCATTTGCCTAGCATGTGAGTGGCCCTGAGTTTGATCCCTAAGACCAGCCCTCCCCAAAAGATATATCAGGAATTTTAATGCTACTTTCCTATAAAACCCCATTCTCTAAATATGGACTTGCAATAATCATAATGTGTCCATGTTGATTTGTTAATTATAGCAAATGAATTATGTTCAGGTCAGATATTATTGACAGGCAAAACCAGGTAAGAGACACATGGGGACTGCACCATCATTGGCATTTTTAATGTAAATCCAAAGCTATTGTAAATATTAAACATTCATCCTCCAAAGCCGCATGCATATTTCTAAATTCCTAGAACCTTCCAGAAATAGTTTATTTACTATACAAATTGTGATTTTGTTTAAATTGAACAGTAATTGTTAATGATTAAAGTTAAATACGTAAGTTCCAAAATTATATAGTGGAATGTTTATGTACCTCTAAATCTTATAGGTAGGTAGATCGATAGAGTGATAGGCAGACAGATAATAGATGACAGTGATTCCTCATGCTTATTTTTTTATTTTATAGACAATGTATGGTTTACAAAAAAAATGACATGTCCCATCCACTCCTTTTAGCATTACTGTCCGTATCTTTGGGAATTATAGTCATTTGAACTACAAATTCCTGCCTCAAGCAGGAAATTATTAATTCAGAAAGCCAATAGGGGCCACATGAGCTCATCACAGAGGCCGGGCTTTTCATCTCTCCAGAACAATAAAACAAGACAGAATAAAAAACCCCAAGCTTTACTGCCTTCAGACCCACATTTTATTGCCCAGGCAAAGATCCTCTTGAAGCACAGTTTCCTTGAATAAGGGCATTGGGATCTGAGGTGAGGAGTCCGTCTTAGAAGCAGTCATGGGAGGGCAGCTCCCTCATAGCATACTTACCATACCATAGGATACTTGAAAAAAGTAGTTCTCAGGACACTGACATGAACTTCCCACCATCTTCCCAGAAGGGGATTTCTACAGTAGTTATTAGATCTGGAGCTTTGGACATCCATCAAGAATGAGAAAACACTGACTAGCCACCTGGCTGTCTTGGCTTGTCAGAGTTCTCCTGTGTTAATGGAGAGGTGAAGATGAGGGGTGGATGCTGAGACCCAAGATCCAAATCCAACTCCTTACTCCTGGGCATTCTGCACAACCAGTGAAGGTTCCTGCTCAGTCTTCTGCGATGGAACAAGTAAAGGGTAGAGATGGTCAGCCATTCTCCAAAGTCGGAATCAAAGCCTGTGCATTCTAAAGTGATATGAGAAAATTAAGGGAAGTCAAGATGTTCCAGTGATTCAGCAGGTTCAAGCTACAGCACATATGGTCTCCAGGCTGTATCAAGCGCAGGCTATCTCCAACACAGAAGTTCAAGCATGGTTGAGATTTGAGCGCCCCATACTGAGGTATGGCCAGTTAAGTTTGCATAAGGAGAGCAATGGAACCTAGTGTTGATGAGGTGTGAGTGTGCTAACTCTTGAACACCTAAGAAGCCTGGGAATTCATTTCAGATGTGATAATAACAATGCTGGGCAAGTTGATATTAAGGGCTGAGGAGATGGCTCAGTGATTACAATGCTTGCCATGCAAGGGGCTGGAGAGATAGCTCAGCA
>NW_008481244.1:0-3178 GCF_000622305.1 Nannospalax galili
GGTCTTCTGCAAGAACAGCCAGTGTTCTTAACCACTGAGCCATCTCTCTTAGCCCTATGCTAATACTTTTTAAAACTTTATTTTCACTACTGCTATTCAAACATAAAAATCTGCTTGAGCTGTTTAAAGTATAAGTCAAAACCAACAGCTGTCCTGTTTATGTACCTAAAACCTTTATGTCTTTTTGCCAATTTTGGAAAGTTCCTGTCTCTCACGACATTATCTACATTATCCCAAGTACAAGCCGTAATTATACTAACTCATCTATTATTCAAATATCTAATATATAAACAACAGGGAGAATTAAGGACCAACTCCTCCAAAACAAATTATATTTTGAATATTTTAAAATCAACTTGTACTTTTTTTAAAATTGTTCCTCTCAACCGTCCTCCATTAACAACTGCTAAACTAAGTTAAGAGCCAACTAACGGCTGGATCCGTGTCTATTGGTGATCCATCGGTGCTTTTTCCTATAGACCTCCTTGGATTCTGGCATGATTGGTAAAGCTATACTAGAAAACAACACCTTAGCAGGAGAGACTTTTGCCTGAATTTCAGGCACACATGAGTAGCTGTCATGTTCTTGGTGCCTTCTCCTTCAGTGCTGCCCTGTCATGCCACCTACCCCAGAGACCTAAGATGACATCATCCTGATGTATGCTGACCTTCCAGCACACTACCCATGACTAGCCCATCACCTGTGACCACCCAGATGGACATGCTTCTTCATTTAAAGAACAAAGAAATGGGAACTGTAGGAATGACTTTTATAAAATAGAATCTGGACAAATCACTTTTAATTAATTTTGCAAACTCAATGAACTTTGTGTCTTGTGATGGGGCATTTTCTGGAAGCCCTCAGTTTGTTACTACACCCAAAAAGATGATGAATGAATGTGGTATGCTTGAGAATTAACATATCAAAGTGCCCCATCTTCACTGAGCATGGTGAAAATTGGGAAGGACATTTGAGATAGATGAATGAGATATTCTAGAACTAGGGATGAAGAGACAGGATGGTCTGTTAAGGTATAGATGGATCCAAACTTGCACTTTCCCAGTGAAGTTGCAGAAACTAGTTTCAATAAAAATGTGCATGAGGCCTGACTCAGGGGTACAGTTCAAGGAGATTGATGGTTCCAAAGAGATATCTGGGGGAATGGGTGACTTTGGGCCCACTCTTAAAAACTAAAGAGTCAGACTTTTTAGTTCAGGTAATTGTAATGTTGGCCTAGTAATGCCCATAGCCACAGTATCAATAATTCTCCTGGTGATATACAGGCAGTGAGACCACTGAGAGGCACACTGTCAGTCAATTATTTACCTCTGTTATAGTGGTGATTAGAATATAGGGACAGGGAGACTGTTTCAGATCTTGAGAAGGCTGGGGGCAGAACTCATGAGCCTTGTGAATCTCCCAACCTTCCTTCTCCCTCCACAAGAGGAAATGAATCGGTCTGCTTCAAGATTGTGATGGTTATGTCCAGGCTGGATCAAACAGCTACAACACCAATACAAGCTACTGATATTTACTACACTGAAAGAAGTAAAAAGTGTAATAAAAACATACAAAGAAAATATCATGCTATATATAAAAGCTAAGAAAATGAAAAAAATATAACTTCCACATAAAAAATAATCATTGCAATTAAGAGCTCAGTGAATGAATTAAATAACAAATAGGATACTGCTAATGAGAGAATGGGGAAATTGGAAAACAGATTTACAGAAATTAAAACAGCAAAGCAACTGACTTCCAGGTAAGATAGCAGACCAGAAGCTGCCTCTTTGTGACCTGGTGAAGGAAAAATAGACTCTGTTTCAAAGGGAGAAGGGAGGAAGAGCTCTGGGAATTCACCAAGGTAGCAACCAGGATGCCTGAAACGTGTAGAGAAAAACGTGTGTTCTACTAAGGAAAAGTAACCCAAGCTGAACACCCAAAAGGAGCTGACATAGCTGCTGTGATACGTGACAAAGACTTCAAAGTTAGAAGACAGAGAAAGGCACTACAGATCAATGAAGAGAACCATTTACCAAGAAGTTGTAACAGTTATAGACACACTAAATATTAACACTCCAATTTAATAAGACAAGCGCTAATGGGCATAAAAGGTCAGACAGCGCCTGATACAATAATAATGGGTGATTTCAGTAACCCACTCTCAACTTTAGGTAAGTTATCCAAACTAAAAATAAATTTCAGAGTATATATATATTATATATATATATAATTAATATATAAAATACATTAATTGAAATAATCTTGGTATCTCATCAAATCATGGTGGAATTGATATGAGGGTAAAAAGGGCCCCCCTTTCAGGGTCCTTAGTCTTATTCATAAAAAAAATAGTAAGAATGGACTCAAATGGAAGCTTTAGGACAGTTTTATTAGAGTTTAAAGACAAGTCCTCAGAGCAGGCAAGCTGTGAATCTCAACAGTGGCCATGAAGTGGAGAATGGAGGAGAGAAGGGAAAGCCATAATGCCATTCTGGTTCAGAGCCTGCGTGGAAGTCAGAGGTATAGCAGCCGCACGGTGGCGAGGGGCAGGGAGCTTAAGAGAAAAAGCAAAGAAGCCGAACATGTTGGAGCAGCCCAAAGCATTCGAGAAATCATGCTAAGAAAAGAGATATAAAGAAAGAATTCTTTGAATTCTTCAGAAAAGCAGGCAGATTTATGCAGAGCTACATGTCTATGGTCCAGTCCAGGACTGAACTAGGGTGTAGGAGTTCTGAGCAGGAAAAGTTCACCATCTCATTAATGAACTAGGTATGCTGCCTCTCTCTTTAACAGGACTTAAGGTCCCACCTTCCTACGGTGGTCCTGTGATCAGATGACCAGGCAAAACTCGAAAGTTAAGGCTCCACCCAGACTAGATATTCTTATTCCCCTGACCAGTTTTCTCTTAAGGGACTTTTTTGCTACTGTAACAGGAGAAAACTAGAAACCAGTGGCAAGAGAAACTTTGGAAACTACACAAATTCATGGAGACTGGACAGTTTGCTCTTGAATGACCGATGAGTCATTGAATAAATCAGGGGGAAATAGGAACATTTAATTTTTGAAGAACTCCATAATGATTTCCACAATGGCTTGGCTCTGCTTTTTACACTCCCACCAATAGGTATAAGATTTCCTGTCCCCACTCATCCTCACCAGAACTTTTTGTTGTTT
>NW_008481245.1:0-3194 GCF_000622305.1 Nannospalax galili
ACATATTTGAAACACATTCAAATAATGAAAATATTTCCAAGTACTATGTATCTTAAAGCTAGAATTAAGTTTGACAGATTGGCCTTGGAGTGTTGACCAACAGCTCCATCTACCCACAGAAACTCTCTTGCAGTTAAATGGCATAAAAATGCAATATGAGGGCACTGAATCAAACATCTCATTTCATAGAAAGAGAGCATGGCTCAGATAAAGTTGGCTTGTGAAACTGGGTAATGGCGAGTACCTAGAGTCACCTGTGAGAGTTTTAATTTGAAAGTTCTTTTCATTTTAGTCAGGCAATCAAGATAAAGGAAACCTGAAATGTGATTTTAAAAACATGCCTTTAAGAGTAAAAAGGTCATTTATTCCATTGCAGCAAAGATACTTCTCTCAATTTGAAGAAAAAAGAAAGTTCTTCCATTAAAGTGCTTTTATATCAGTGCAAACCAGCATGGCAGGTGAAATTTTTTAGGATTATTCACATTTTGAAAGATTTTCAAGGATAATGCCAAGCCAGGAAAACCTTCCCAGAGAACATGAGGTGGTAGGGAGGAGGGCAGAACAAGATGAAGATAAAAGTTTGCTGGATTTCACAGACAAAGCTGGTTCCCTCATTCTGTAGAAAGGTTAAAATCAGAGTGTCTTGGATACAGATAGAATGGAAAGTCCAGTTGACTATGGGGATGCAGAGCTGGGTCTTGAGTAAAGACATAATTGTTTAGAAGCTGAATACAGAAGGCAACGTATCAATGTGACTGGACACAGAAGTAGGTTTAGATGAGGTGAAGTTCTCCTGTTTTCCCTGGATCTGGCATTTAAAGCATATGCTGTGTATGGTTTGAGTCTGAAGTATCTCCCATAGGCTTATGGTTCAAATGCTTGGTCCCCAACTTGTGGCACTATCTTGAAGGCTGTGGAACCTTGAGGTGTTGGGCCTGACTGGCAGGAGAAGGTTGCTAGGGGAGGGCCTTTGCTAGTTATGCCCATCCTTGGTTCCCATCTGCACGCTCAGCTTCCTGATCCATACTGTGGAAGCAGCTGCCACAAGTTCCCACAGTCATGAACTGTGCAGCTCTTTTCACCATTCTTTTCCACCATGCTGTCAAAACTGTGAGTCAAAATAAATCCTTCCTCCCTGAAGTCATTTCTTCCAGGCATTTTGTTCACAGTGATGCAAAGGTAACTAATACACCAAGTAACAACTAGAACTTGAATGATACTGAATGACCTTGGAAATTGCCAAAGACTACCTACAAGTCAGAGCAAATTGATGTTCTGTGCTTCCAACCCATCTTAGTAACATGCAATTATGATGCATCTAAGTTATGCTTACACGTATTTAAGTTAAATATGGAAGAAGGGGCACCAGAAAACCAAACAGAGAGGTAAATTGGGTATTGGAAGCACAAACCAAGAGCTTAGGCTAGGCCAGTAAGGAGACCCAGCCACAGCCTTGGCCAGTGAGCTGTGTCTTCAGGTTTTCAGTCCACCACGCTTTCTCTTCACTCTTGATAATTCAGATGACCCCCTGTACCTGCTACTGTGCAACTGAAAATTGCTCCCAATGCATACGGGACACCAATGATGGCCAATGGTAGCTTCTCCAGGTGTGGAGGGGAAGCACCAGTTGTAGGATGAAATTTGATTGCTGCTATGGGTTTTGAGGCTGCAGACTTCTCAAGGGAGAGGAAAGAGAAGGAAGAACGGTGGCAAAGATGACAAGATTGATGTTTTCCATCCTGATGTCATACTCAAAGACTTGGCTGCTTGACAAGTGCCTCCATATTTGAATTCACAGTAGCCCAACGAGCGAGAATACCATTGGGGATCTCATCACCTGCTATGGAGGAGCATGTTGAGAAACCTACTTACTGAAATCTGAAAAGGAAGGGGAGTTCCAGGATGTGCTGGCTCTTCATTCAGGTTTAAATTTTGCCTTTTTCACCTTGCAATAGATTTACAATTTTTTATAACACACATAGAAAATACATCCTTATCATCGGATGTCCTGGATACTATCACGAAGCATAGGGCAGGTGAATCATAAATAGCATAAATTTATTTCTCGCTGTTCTGGACACTGGGAAAAGGAGAAGAAGATGATATGAGGGAAGGATGAGCATGGCCCAGTGATGTGGAAGGTGAGGTGTAGTGCGCCGGAGGGCATGATGACTTGAATCATGCCCTATCCCAATTCCTGTGCTGAACAGCTAACAGTCCCCAGCTACAGAGTGTAACTGTATTTGTAGATAAAGTATTTCAAGAGTTTTTCAGGTTAAATGAAATCCAAACCTATCTGCCTGATATCTTCATGAGAAGAAAGGTTAGAACACAGCTACTTTGAGAGGAATTGTAAGGGACTAAATCTCTAATAAACAAACAGGATCACTGAAGGGTAATAAAGACGGCACCCTTCTTACTCTTGATCTCTGAAAAAGGCCTGGGGGCTCCCCATCTAGCCATCAGGATTCTCTTTCTGACCAACTAGTTCAAACTGGTTGGACCTGGGCACCTCATCATTTGAAGCCATAAACCTAGCAGCCTTCTCTTCTTCGATTAAACTGACCAGTTCAAAATAAGGGGAGGGGATGCAACTAAATCCCTTAAAATCCTTCTCAGAGGATGTTGGATGCTTGGTTTCTGGGTCTCTTCTCCATTTATGGAGAGCTTCTTTTTTCTTGTGAGTATGTGTTTGGATGTGTGATTCTTCATTCTTTCTAAATAAAGTCTCTGCTATGTCTGAGATTATTCCTGCCTTTTAATCTTTAATTGGTAGAGAAAATGAACCTAACTGTAATAATCTCTAGAGGTATAACAGACCTCGACAATTTGAGGATGTCGCCAGAATTCCTTCTGGGAACCACTGACTCATCAGGGTCAGTATAAACCAAGGCAGAACTGAAAAGATACGGGGATGCAACAGTTGAGAGTTCAGGGAACCCCCAAATCCTGGAATGGAGACTCCTCTGCTACCAAGCACTTGGCATGACTGATGATTTTCTCTCTCTCTCCTTTTTTGGCTCTAGGAAAGTTTTATGAGTTTTGCTCCTGCAGAGATGTAATTCTTCACCTCCCTATCAATCACAGTATTCTCTCACAGTGGCTGGATTCTTCACGGGCCTTATCTCTCTGGGGTTATTTTTGCTCTCCCTCAAGCGAAATGAAAGAGGCCACTAGAAAAGCAACTAAAAATG
>NW_008481246.1:0-3200 GCF_000622305.1 Nannospalax galili
GGGTGCACTCACATACATGCAGGCAGTGCACTCATACACATAAAATAAAAACATGGATGAACTGATACAATGCCTGGATTTATTCCAAAATAAGCTGGACTAGAGACATGGGCAAGTAAACAAATGAACTATATGATTACAACTATTGAAACTGGGTGACAGGGACATGAGGTTCCTGATATTCTTTATTTTGTTAGTATTCAAAGTTGTTCATAGTAAAAGGATTTTGTCAACCTGAATGTGCATCCATAATAAAGTTAGAGTGCTGTTCAGATCTGATACCAGGTCCAACTCTCTGCTCTTCAGCTGTGTGACCTTAGACAAGTCACTGTACCTCCAGTACCTCATTTCTAAACAGAGATGGAAATGATCATGAAAATCGCCACCTCATTTGTTAAGCTCAAAAGGATCAATAAATGTGAAACTCTTGAGACAATGCCAGGTACATAGTTAAGTGCTCAATACAGGTTGCCTGCATAGTCCATTCTACCTTGGAACGATATTGGAGTCTCTCTACTAGGCTATGGAAAGATCTTATATTAAGACAGATAGATCCAGGGTGATCTTTTTTCATTCTCCAGTTTCAGCCTTTGTGTAACGTGATATTACTTTTAAATTTTTTATGAAATGTTTTTTTTAACGTCCCAAGCTCTCCATGCCCTGTGAGTGTTGCTCAATCCGCTGAGGTGCACACATTCCCCAGCCTCAGGGTGGGGAGGTTCTGCTTATGACAGACACATATGCTTCAATGACTGGTGGCCAAGCTGGCATCTACAGGCAGGATGATAGACAGGAAACACATCCCCTAAAAGACAGAAGCATCTGGGAAGAGGGCCAGGAAGTAGAGCCCCCTGCCCTATGTGCTGGGGCACTGGGCCATGAATGCCAGCCCTCTTTATGCCCCTCCCACCTCATCCCCTACTTCCTTCAGAGAGGAAGGAAAGAACTACATACAGTTGTGTTTGTGCTTTTGTTTCGGTGAGGGGTACGCCAGGAATGGGGAGGGTGGAGCCTTGAGTGACCCTCCTGAGAACTACTGTGGGTGGGGACCGAAGGTGCAGAGATGTGGCAGCATCCCACTTCCCTTGCCTCGGGCCCTGCCTAGCAGTTGGCTTTTTTGGGCTGCAGAGGAAAGATTAAGCTGGCCAAGCCTCTGGGCCCCTAGCCAAGACCTGTGAACCAGAACCCCACCCTCTGGGAACCAAGGGCCAAAAGGGACTTCAGGAACCCTTCAGTCTGCGTATTTTTTGATGTAGACGATTGACATTGTCTCCCAAGAATGAAAGCAGTTTTAGCAAATCTTCAAGATAGACACCCTGATGCCCTCCCATCCAAGTTCCCATTGCCATAGCCAGGCTCACCTGGCTAGAAGTTCTGGGGGCCTCTGCCCCTAGACCACTTTCTTCCCTGCCCAAGGGCAGCCTCTCCTACAGGAACAATCCCAGCGAGCAATGTACAGACTTGCAATGTAAAGCTGCTTGCTCTGCGTTTTACTCATATTTGCATTGCAGATCCTCAACAAACATTAGCTAAAAATGTGTTCCTGAACACACATCCCAGAACTCAGAACACGGTAGAGCTATCCACCATTTCCAGAACACATCTGCTCTCTCTTTTTAAATTTTTTTTATTTCTTCATTATGATTTTATGTGTATGAATGTTTTGCCCACATGTATGTAGGTGCACCCATGCTTGCAATGCCCACAGAGGCCGGAAGAGGGCGTTGGATCCCCTGGACCTGGAGTTCCTGATGGTTGTTAGTCGCCATGTGGGTGCTGGGAACTGAACCCAGATCCTTTGCAAGAGAAGCCATTGTTCTTAACCACTGAGCTATCTTTCCAGTCCACCTGCTCTCTGTTGATCTTATCTCGGCCTCTAATGCTTTTCCTCCCTCCTTTTCCTATCTTTTCATCCCTTAGAACCTCATTCAGTTGTTTTCCTCCCAGTGAGCCTTCCCCAGTGCCCAGGCCAAGTCCACTACTTCATCCTCTGGACTCCTCGGACACCTAGAGACACCTCAGAATAGGAGTGTGAAGCTACCTCTAGGATATCTGGAGGCTATATTTGCACCCACACTGAGGCAGAATAGACAGACAAGAAAAATCTTTGGGATATGAGAAGGGAAAGGAGCCCTTCAACCCAGAAATCTAGTTGGAGCATCTCACCAACCATGAAGAATTTCAACACAGTTAACAATTGCTTAAAGCCTATCTTCTTTCCCAGCTGAAAACCTGAAAATTTCCAGGACTCACTAGAAGCCCCATTTATAGGGAAAGACCATGTACTAAACCCTTGTGCAGCCCTTAGTGTCTCCTGGTTTTACCCTATCAGATTATAATTCCATCCAAGGCATTGCTAGAGCCACCTCATTTATCTCACTTATCAAAAAAGAAAGAAAAAAAGGTTCTTAGCAACCTTTTGAGATGTAACTCAAAATGGTATATATGGTTAATGCTAACATTGTGACTGTCCCTTGAGGAGGCCATGCCCACACCTAAGAACATCTTACTTTACTCTCTCTTGGGAAGGATACCCATGCTGGGAACAAGATCCCTGCCCTCTAGGAGCCAAGGGCCAAAAGATACTTCAGGAACCCTTCAATCTGGGTGTGGACAACTGACATTCTCTCCCAAGAATGAAAGCAGTTTAGAAAACTGGACATATTGCAGAGCTCAAGGGCAGTGGATATAAAATCCAGTAACTTCAAGACAAGGCCCCCTGGTGTCCGCCCAGCTGAGTTCTTTCCTTTTTATTTTTATTTTTTGTGTATGAATGCATTGCCTGCATGTGTGCAAGTGCACTTGTGTTGGAAGAGGACGTCGGATCCCCTGAAACTGGAGTTATGGTTGGTTGTTAGCTGCCATGTAGGTTCTGGGATCCAAATCCAGGTCCTCTGCAACAGCAGCCAGTGCTCTCAACAGCTGAGCCAGCTCTCCAGTCCCTGAGTTCTTTCTTTCTGAGTGCCTCTCCTCTTAATCCTCATGCTTATGCCTCTATTAAAATATCTTTAATAAAATCTCCAATTCTGGGCTGATGAGTTAACTTAGAGGGTAAAAGCACTTACAGGTAGGCCCGATGACCTGAGTTCCATCCCTAGATCCTACAGGGTGGTAGGAAAGAGGGTTGTCTTCTGACTTCTACACATATGATATGGAACATGGGAACACAAACACACAAACACACACACAAATTAAATAAA
>NW_008481247.1:0-3208 GCF_000622305.1 Nannospalax galili
GGTCATGCGCTGATCATGCACTCCTCAGCAGTGCGGAAGTATTCTTCAGACGTTCAAAGCAAGTCAGGCCACGCCCCAGTAGCTTCCTCTCCGACTTCTGCAAGGTGGGGCTTTTAGGTCCCCACACACCTCAACTCCCTAGCCATGCTTGGGCCTCCATAAGGCAGCACAGGAGCAGAGCACGGTGGCTCCGAAGGAAGGCTGGTCCCCAGAAGCAGCCTGGAAAAGTTACATTCTGGTTTTGAGAAATCTGGTCATAGCCACAGCAGGCCCTGGGACTTGGGATTTGCTATTCCATTCCAGAAGTGACCATACAAGATGATGCCAACTGGCAGTTGTGGGCAGTGGGATCTGAAGAAAGGAAGTCCGGCCTGGGGGATTCAGCTTTGCCATGTGAGACTCATGCTAACGTTATAAAGATCCTGCCCTCCTCACAGAATCCGTGCCCTCTGTGCTACCCTCTGAAGTCCAACCCGTCCACCCTCAGAGCCAACCTAGTACCACGAGGAGTGCTGCCTGGACTATCTTTTCCTCTTGTCCAAGGATGTGGCGCAAGCTCTCAGCACCTTCCTCTAGGTCTACCCAACTCCTCCCAGAATCCTCTAGCTTACTACCTAAATGTCCCTTCCCTGCCATGCTCCTCCCACAGCCCCACTCACACCTCCACAGCAGCACACCTGGCACTGCCCCACTCTACCTCAGCCCTCACAGTCCTGCTCTGCTCTTCCTGCAACCCCTCTCCAAGTGCCTTCCCTTGGGACTCACAGCTCTGCCCTGCACTTCCCCCAGTCCTGCCCGACTCTGCCACTAACAACCTCATAAAGCTTGTCCTGCAGCCCTTCCCTACACCATATCACAGCTCAGCTCCCATTCCAAACTTAAAACACTCACAGTCCCACTGTAGTACTCCAGTGTCCCTACCCCCCTAGGTCAGGACTCATAGCCATGCCCCCAATTCCTATCTCTCCTCACACAGCCATATCTTGGTCCTTCTTTGGCCCTAAACACATAATGTCAAGACTCACAGCTCTGCCCCCATCTCCTAACTCAGTATTCTCTGTCCATCACTTTCTCCAATACTTTATATCCCAGAACTACAAATCTGACTCTACAGTACCAACCAGTCCCCATCTCCTAAGTTGTTGGTCAGAACCCAGCATGGCTCCTCTC
Source organism: Nannospalax galili (assembly GCF_000622305.1). Lineage (NCBI taxonomy): Eukaryota > Metazoa > Chordata > Mammalia > Rodentia > Spalacidae > Nannospalax > Nannospalax galili. The sequence goes on from NW_008481247.1 coordinate 1,171, forward strand.
ATAACCCTGTGTCCAAAGACCTAACCCCAGGACTCAAATCTCAGCCCTGAACCTCTTCTAGGTAAACCCTAACACATGTGATCCTTAATTGTCCTACACTGCTCCTTGCATATACCTTTCTCAAATTCTGAACCAATCAGACCAAAACCCAGCATAAAACTGGGGCCATTAGTAGCAGGCCCAAAACTTAGCCAAGGAACTATTGGCAGCCCATCACTGCCGGGAAAGTTGATCTTCTTTAAGGGAATGGCTCTAGATAAGCTGACTAGACTCCAGTGGATGAACTTGCACTGAGAGAAATCTGGGTACAAATGTTTGAGTGTATAGGCCTTAACATATATGACAGAATGCAAAGAATCCTGTTGGGGGAGGCTGTGGAGGTTTGGGTCTAAATTTGATTAAGATCTATTACATAAAATGCAAAAAAATAATAAAAATATACATAAATATACATAAAAGGTCAAGATCTAAGGCTATGTTTCCTCTTCTAATGTCAGCATTTGTTACTGAAGTAGAGATCAAGGAGATTCAGCAGGACCAGGTGACTCCCGGCTATGCTGCACAGGAGTGCCTTTAATAACATCATATCTTTGATTAGGATAGCTCAGTGTACAGAGTTCACACAGAGTTCGCACAGAAATGACAAACAATGCAAAGCATGCAAAAATTTACTTGTGATTAGATTCAGGAGACGACTTGACTTGCTCAAGGCTAGGAGTGCATAATAGACTTGCTAATAGACACTGAAGCCTATGTAAACAGGAGGAGGGCAGTAATCAGCCTGATCCCAAGCTCGTTTCCAGGGTGCCTGCAACAGGTGCAGACATTCATTTCCTCAGGCCTCTGCAGAGTCCAAGGAAAGAAGTCTGTTAACCCTTTGCGAACCAAGTTTCATTGTTCCTAAGGGACAAGGCTGGTGGCTACAACACTCACCACTGGAAATTCAACATATGCATCCCTATGCCCAGTCATACCCATCACTTCTAGCTCAGCACTCACAGCCCCACCCTTCTCTTCCAGTGGCCCAGCGCCTCATCATTTCACGATCCAAAGCCCTGCCTCATGTTCATACTTCATCACTCACAGCCCTATCTGCTGATCTCCAGGCCCCACCCTCCCTGATCAACAATCACAAGGCATCATCACCATGACTAATACTACCTCAACATATGTAGCATGACCTTTCTCTTCCAGTTGTCCAAGTCTCCTGGATCCAAGGCCCTGTACTCTCGGGGGATTCTTAAATGACGCAAGCTAGATGGAGAATCATCCTTAAAGAATTTAAAGTTACTTGAATTCTGTTAATTTTTGTTTCTTAATCCATCATAAATTCCCTCCCCCAGCCTTGCCCTGCTCCTCCAACTTAAGCTGGCCCTGCCTGCATTCTGAGCTCCACAGTGAGGAAAACTGAAGTCACAGGGCAGGGTCTGCGGAGGGCGGACTGTACAGACTCTGCCCCTGCAGGTCCCTTGCCCTTTTCTCTTATAGTGGGTGACTGGGGGAACTGTGGATTGGGGCTATGAGGCAGCCCAATTCTCCACCTCCCTATATCCTAGCCAGTCCTACAGATTCAAGAAGAATGACTTCCATGGCTATGAAGAATGTAGTCTGGAGGGCCTGACCCTGGTGCTGCTGGTGAAGCTGCTGACGGGCATTTGCAACATGAACCATTGCCTGAACCCAACCTCTGACACCCACATTTCAAGGGATTTATGCGGACATGTACTCATGCCTGTGGATGTACCCACACTTAAGGAAGTACACTTTACACATGTTCACATGACAAACATAGCCCTTTAGCCCACAGCCATTACTAATTATGGATAGGAAGCCACTCACTTGTGTCCTCTCGAAGTACAACTCAGTGTTCACCAGGAGATGTCATTGGACTAAGAGGTTCCAAGGAGTTCTGACAAATGAGAGTAAGGGTCACAGTTTATAGTAGGTGTCTAGGGAGGGAAAGAAGTGAGAGAAGATCCAGGGATTAAGAGAAAGTATCAGGAAGTGGCTGTCCACAGGAGTATTGTGATGGATAGAG
>NW_008481248.1:0-3203 GCF_000622305.1 Nannospalax galili
CCCAGGTAGCAAAGGCTGTTGAATATTTATGTTTACTGTTACAAAATCTCAAGGCTAAAATTTACAGAAAGTGAGAGACACTTTTTCAGAAAATAATAGAGTTGAGATTCCTGTATTCTAAAGTAAGCCTCTTAAAAGTACGAATTATGCAACATCATTATGGTTTCTATTAACCAACCTGGGTAAGTAGCTACAGAGTCTGGTAGCCATGCTCACCCTGAGCTTGTGCACTAGGAGGTGGGCATCCCTAGCCTCCTTTACATAAGCTGCATCTGTATGAATTGAATTCTTCCTGTGCCAAGTCCAGTAAAGTAAAATACAAAACCAAGTCCTTCCTTAACACAAAATATTTAATGGTAAACTTACATGCCATGATACTGTGATAAACAGCATTGTCTTCTTACAGCTTTTATTCTCTTTAAATCAACTCCTTCCCACTCTCTATAATTTTCAAGTTTGATCTTTCAACATAAACTTGAATGGTGTGACTGAGGCTTACATTGGGATGATTTTTCCACTCTTTCAATAAAATTGAAATAAGCTTTTGCTTCAGAAAAAAATATGTTTGTTAGCTTTTGTTTCTAATTTTAAAGACTCAAGTGATGAGATAGGGCTTTATTGTTGGCTACATCAGCAGTTAGCTTTGCCAAGTGAGGTTGCTATCTCTTCTAAATGCAAATTAAAAGGAAAAAAAAGAGCAATGCATTAGCAGGCAGCAAAGTGATATGGTACATGGCCAACACGATAATGACCTTTATTACAAACCAGGCTTCACAGACAGAGGGTTGTCTTACCAAATTGGTGAACTGAAGACCCAGTTTCATTGCGTTGATGCTGGCAGGGTCAGGAGTAGTAACGAATATGGAGATAAAGAAACCTAGCTCTAAAACAATCGCCAGTGTGTTTCATTAACCATGGGGATGGAGGGAGTACCTTCATTGCTGAGAGAATATTCCCTGTTCAGGCTATGCAAATAGGAGGAGCGAGGCATGTATGTGTTATGTCTTCTAACTATGAACACATTTGGCAACAGGAATGAATCTGCAGTGTCCTCTTTGTTCACAAAGGACAATGTGACTGCATGTTATCAAATACTGGATATTAGTAGAGCATCTCATCTAGTTTTAGAGTTTTGTATCATGTTCATAAAAAGATTCCCATTTTTCTCTTCCTGAAGTGTAGCATTTGAACTAAAATTGCCAATGGCTTTCTACATCCCTCAGCCTATTTCATTACAGAAACACTCATAACGGCACAGTTTTCTCCTATCAATAAATATGTTTGATGTTCCATAGACATTCTTTGTAATACATGCAGAACAATGGAGTCAGACTCAGAGATAACTTATTACCAAAACAAATTTAAGTGATGAGCTTGCCTCTGGATGCTCCCCTGCTGATGTGATGCCGATACTCAGTGTGAGAGAAAGACGCACGATAAAGCCTACGAGTAATAATCATAAATCCCAAGCAGGCATTACCCTTTCTTAAGACATTTTTAAGCCCTTGAAAAAAAGAAGGCTGTAAGGTGCAATCTGCTTTGAGAGGCATTCTATTTTTCAATACATTTAGTTAAAGTGTGAAGTGGAACAGGCCTGGACAGGGGTGTCTCCACCCACAGCACCTACCCAAGCAGCTTCTGTGGGAACAATGCTGTGACAGGAGTGTTTCGTGTCCTGTGGGCTGCTCTGGATGAGGCTTGGTCATTTGGTTTATTTTGGTTATATTGTTATATTGCCCATAGAACCTCCAAAATCTCTACACAAAAAGTGTCTCAAAATGCAGAATCTGCATGTAAGACATTGGAGAGTGAGAACAACTGGATGTGACTTGTTTATAGAACAAGGAACAAAAAGAACCAACATTTTCAAATGAAACAAAGCTGCTGAATCCTTCTCTGATTCTATCTGATCAACACACGTTAAGAATAAAACCAGGGTACGAATTGCCAAGACCACTAGGTTTGTTTTCTGCTTTTCATATTTTTTTTCTCAAGGAGATGCACACGCCATGCAATCAAGTACTAATTTCAGAACTAGGCACCATGTGCCGAGGTTGTCAGTGTGGATGTATTTCCAGGAGCACAGTCCAGAGGACCTTTCACTAATGTGCAGAAAATTGAAATTTCTTCCTTTTCTTCCCATTGTTTGGTAACCATTCATAGATTGCAAATAATAAATGATTATACCTGAAGTGAAAAAAAGTAAGTGATTTGTCAGGCAAGTCACCTTACAATTTATCAGTATATTTTTGATATGCTGCATTTTCAGTGATGGTTGGTACAAGCTTGATTACTATGCCTGTCGATGTATAAAGGAAATCTTGGAAATTGCTGGGATCTCAGAAAAATCAGTCATATTATTTAATCTTGATATTAATAAAATATATTGGTGATGATCAAGAAGCAAGGGTGAAGTAAGTCAAAGATCACTTTAAGGATCATGCTCCTGCAGCACATGCTTTCCAAGGTCATAAAGGGGTCATCACAGCTCAGGGCTCTCAAGATGGAGCCTGCTTCATTTCTGGCCACTCTCTTAATTCTTCGACAGGTGCCAAAGTTTAAAGGAAACGATTCTGTAAGATCCTTAAATTTTTTTTAATATATGGATGTGTGTATGCCTGGCTACATGTATGTGCACATGAGTGCAGTGACAGTAGATGCCAGAAAAGGGCTAAAATTCCCAGCTCTGAGGCTAGAGATGGATGTAAGCTTCCAGAGGTGGGTGCTGGGAGTCAAACTCCAGTCCTCTGCAAGAGGAGCAAATGTTCTTAACAGCAGAGCTATCCCTCCAAACACTCTTAAAAGACCACACAGAATGCTCTTGGTTTAAATACCAGGCTCCAACAGATTTCACAGAAGGAGGCAGACATAGGCCTCTTCTATGAAAATTTGATAAATATGTCCAATTTGTATTCAAAGGGGAAAGGATTTAGTAAGTTAAGCATCTCCTCAACTATGCAGAATGAGGCATGGAAACTTGCTCTTCCTGGGACAGAGATATGTAAATGCTTGCCTAGATATTATCTGTCAAAATTTGCCAATCTAGGGGACTGGAGAAATGGCTCAGCAGTTAAGAGCACTGGTTGCTCTTGCAAAGGACACAGGTTTGGTTCCCAGCATCCATGTGGCAACTAACCATCCATAACTAGAAGTCCAGGGGATCCAATGCCCTCTTCTGACCTCTGTGGGCATTGCATGGCATG
>NW_008481249.1:0-3209 GCF_000622305.1 Nannospalax galili
TCTCTCTCTCTCTCTCTCTCTGTCTGTCTCTCTCTCTCTCACACACACACATTTATATATATGAACACACACACACATATATATATATATGTATATACACACACATATGTGCCTTTTCACTGTTAAAAATACATCGGATTCTCCTAAAATCCATCTAGTGATGCCCATATTCTTATTCGGTCTTGAAATTTAAAGAATGAGTTGCCACGAGAGAATTCTGCCAGCATTCCCAAGAAACTGGAATGGAAGTGAACAAATGAACTTTTGAAAATAATTGGCTTCCCAAATCCCCTCCTGTCCCTCCTCTATTTCTGGACAACCCTTCTGGGAACGGCATCATAAACCAACTCAGAATCTCTTGGCACATGATACCTGACAGGAGCCACTCTGGAGACGACTGTCTCCGGGGAGCTGGGTACGCTGTGGCCTGGGTGCTGCCTGTAAACATTTGCTAGCTCTGGTCAAATGCTTCTTCTGACCTGTGCTGCTGTGTCCCTTGTCAGCACCTCTTTCAGCCCTCTCTGGTTGTTTGTTCTAACCTGACTCAAACCATTTCCTTTGAGACCAGGAGTGTAGGCTAGGGGATTCAATTCCCAGTCACACTCCAACACACATACACACAAAACAAAAAAAATGAAAAACCATGTACTTTGAATACGCAAATCAAAGCCTTTTGGTCATTTATTTATCCCAGAATACATTCTCAGTGTATTTGTTTTAAATGCAAGAACTTAACTATTCACCATCTGACTCCACAAAATCCTCAGAACACATCATTCACTCATTTAACAAGTATTTGCTGATCAATTATTTTGAGGCATTGGTTCACTTGCTGAGGATACAAGAGTATGTCAGTTGCAAGTAAACACCTCCAAGGAGCCAGAAAATAATCTATCTTGATATCTTTCAAATATATAAGCAATAATAAACTCAAATTACATAAAGCTCTGCAACAAGTGAACAGGGTACCATGATGAAAAGTACTTGGTAAAGGTAAGGACATTGGAATGTCAGAGCTGGTAGTGAGGAAGTTCCCTTTGAAAAAGCAATGTTTTAAGTGAAAAAATGAAAATTGAAGATCAGCCTTACACAAAAACAGAGGTACAGAGCTTCAGGAAGATGGCACAAGTTAAGAAAGATGAGGTGTTGGGGCGGAACGCGGGCTTCTGGGTACCATGAGGAGTGAAGACGTGGAGAGCAATAGCAGTGGACCCAAGAGGGCTTTGCTTTCCGTGCTGAGACGTTAGGATGCTCTTTTAAATATTGTGCAACATTTTAGGAGGTGGTAACCACCAGCATATGCAGTGGTTAACTAAAAATGTCTCAGGTGTCTGTGCCTATAGCTAGGCTCAGGGCAGATGCGTGGGCTCCAGCAAGCTGAGCGAAAATGAATGAAAAGCCCAGGGTTGTACGACTTGTGCTGAGGCCTTGATCCCCATCTGGTGGTGCTATCGGAGCTGGGGTCTGGTGGAACGAATTTAGGTCACTAGGGCATGTCCATGGGAGAGATACTGACATGCTGTCCCCTTTCAGTCTCTCTCTTTGCCTTCTGGTTGCCATGAGGCAAATATATTCATCCACCTTGTTTTTACTCCACAGGGCCAAGCAGCCATAGCCAGAAACTATGAACCAAAACAGACCTTTCTTCCTTTGAAGCTGATTGTCTCAGCTATTTTCTCACAATGACGGAAAGCTGGCTGATATAGAGATGTACAAATGACCTATTGGATCATTTACACTTAGCCTGTAAAATCAGCTCCTCAAACTTGGCCAACATCAACATCATTTTGAGCACTGAATTTCATAGAAGAGTTCTTCACCTTGACAGATGTGGACCAAAAGCTTTGGGGCATGTGTTATTAAGTTTGTCAAAGATTTTAAGTGTTGTTCATTAGGGCTGGAGAGATGACTCAGTGGCTAAGAGCACCGACTACCCTTGCAGAGGATCTGGGTTCAGTTCCCAGTGCCCAAATAGTGACTAACAAGAGATCCAGTTCCAAGGGATCTGATGCCTTCTTTCTGGCCTCCATGAGTAATCATATTAATGTGATGCACTTACATACATGCAGGCACAACATTCATACACATAAAAAACATAATAAATTCAAAAATATTTTAAAGCACCGAACTCTAAATGACCCATCCACAGGGGAACCTCTACACATAAAACTCATGGAACATAGCATAACAGGGGACAGAGAGAATACTAACACATCTCTCAACGCTCACCAGCGAAGTTTCCTCCTATAACACAGTGTGATGCACACAGAAGGCCACAACTGGGTAAGTTTTAGAGAATAAAAGACTGCAGAGTGGTGTCCCTGGACTAGACTCCTGTACTAAACCTCACCCACCCAGGGACCATTGTGGAAGAGGGTCGGAAAGATTGTAAGAGCCAGGGTTGGTGCATGACCATAAGGAAACAGAGGCTTTCAGGCCACTTGAAACTTGCTCATATGAACTTGCAGCAATGGTGATAGCATGCACAACGCCTGTGCCAACTGACTCAGACAAAAACCCAACATAGAACAAGGGAAATGGGCAGCAGGCCCAACCCTAGACTAGGAACTGTTGGCAACTGATTACTGCTGGGTGAGAGAGTAGATCGTCTTTAAGATCTCTAGACAGACTGACTAGACTCCAGTGGATGAAGGTGCACTGAAGGACATATGAGCGCAGATGCTTGACCGGATAGTGGATGTCAGAACTTCTCCTGCATCTCCGCCAGCAGACATTTCTGAGATGAAGAGTGTGAAGCATAGAAACCCAGAAGCATGAAAGCCAAGCCTTTGGGTTTTTATTCAGAACCAGATTGCACCAACTCGTCCCACTTTGGCTAAGCAGCTGTGCTGGTCCTGGTTTCAGCAAATGACCTCTCCATCCTTCAGTGATTGGAGTTACTCTTGACTCCTCTCTTTATCCCCTGACCAATCTGTCAGTCGAGCCCATTATGCAGTACATTCAACACATATCAAGGATCCAATTATGTTCCCCCCCATAACTTTCCATGTAAGTGTAATACCTTCCAACTGATCTCCCTATCAACATTTTCTCTACATTACAGGCATAAAAATCAGTCAATAAGTAGTCAGCAAGTTGTCAATTAATTCACTTGCCCTTGGGTGTGGGATGAATGCAGTGACCGACTTCTCAAAGTAGAACACAGAAACAGATCACAACTTTTAGTGGAGAATCGGGCAAATACCGAT
>NW_008481250.1:0-3052 GCF_000622305.1 Nannospalax galili
GCCTCTGCCTCCTAAGTGCTGGGATTAAAGGCATGTGCCACCATGCCAGGCTTCTAACATGTTTCTTAATAAAGAAGACATAGAATATCTATGAATCCTAAATGACTACAATGTGAGTGTGAGTGTGTGTGTGTGTGTGTGTGTGTGTGTGTGTAGGTTAGGTATAAAATATGACTTATACTTTGAAGATAAGTGCATGTTCCATACTGTATAAATATATATCCTCAAAATACTAATTTATAACATTTTTTAATTTCAAAATTAAAACAAAGTTTACTTTTAAAATTAGTTTATATATCTGGGTATAAACATAAAACTTCTAACACATTATATGTTTTAATCTCCAGTTTTAAGCAAATATTTCACAGAAACTTTCCTTTTTCCACACATAAATAAGATCTGCATTGTTTAAATTATTAATTCTAATGTAATGAGCTTCTTTTCATTTTCCTGTCCCTTACTCTTAATCTCTAGAAATTTTAACATTCATTGTGGCCTCCAAATAAAAAAAAAGATATATTGTGAATCCATAAAATAAATTGTCATTCTTTATACTATAAATTTCTTTAGAGTAAGACTAGTCTATTCAAAATTATATAATCACTTGTAAATGCTTGAGAACTGAAAATATTAATTTTTGATAATTTTTAAAAATGTGTTACTGATTTTTCTATGGCAGGTATTTCATGATGTTGCTTACAAAGCTAAAGATCGTAATGACTTGGTGTCAGGAATTGATGAATTTCTAGACCAAGTTACTGTTCTCCCTCCTGGAGAATGGGACCCAAGTATACGAATCGAACCTCCCAAAAATGTTCCTTCCCAGGTAGGTATATTTGAAAACATTCTTTAGAATTCTATTGTTTTGTTTTCTTTTAAATGCATGTTCCTAAAGTAATATAACCCACTAGAAAGTTTCAAATGATTTGGCTTGCTCTCTCTGAGAAGCAAAAACATTTATTTAAAATATTTCTTGATACTACCCAACATAGCCACTAAGAAATTTGATCATAAGCTATTAAATCAGTTTCATGTGCCTGGAAACATTTCAGATCTACCATAAATGATATTACATTGGAGAGAGAGCAAATGTTTAATAATGGTATGAAATATGGCCTGAGATAAAGCCTATTACTGTTAGTGTTCCAATGCATCACGTTGAAGTTGACAAGTATTAGGAAAACTCAAGATATGACTTACTCCTGTTATATAAAAACTCCCTACTACTATAAGCACAGTAAAAATTGGCAAAAATTATAAAAATTCTGCCTACAAAAATTGAATGTGTATTTTACCCATCATATATTACAGAAAGATAAAAAATAAAGATTGTTGCTATTGTTTGCAGCATTTTCTTTTTCATGTTTAAAAAACAATTCTTTAAGAATTTTGTACAATGTATTTTGAATGTATTCATCCTTCTCCCCCAAACCCACCCAGGTATATATCCCCCTTCCCTACCCACCCAACTTTGTGTCCTCATTTATTTTAAACCCATTTAGTTAAATTTGTGTTGCCCAGTCATGGAGCATTTTTTCATCTCAGGCATGACTGTTGAACAACAGCCATTGATACCATTACCACTGTTAATCAGTCCCACAATTTTGTTTTCCTTTACAATAGAATTCCATGGAAGAGCTCTGTATCATATGCCTCCACTGCCTTCCCTTCATTTCTCTTTAAATACCTATCCCAATTGGGCTCCCTGTCCCCATTTCATGAAACTACATAATTCTCACCAGTGATTTCCACAATAATAAATCCCATTGTAAATTATCAGTCTAAAGTTCTTTTACCATATGAATAACAACATTTGGCTGAGTTGATGATGCCTTTATTCTTCACATACTTTCTTTGCTCAATTCCCAAACAACACACTCTTGGTTTCTACATTCTCATGGATTGTTTCTCAGTCGCCTTGCTGGTTCTCCTCTTCTGACTGATTTCTTCCTGTTGAAAAGACCCAGAACTTAGACATTCATCATCTTTCCATCTATCTACATTCAGTCTCTAGTAATATCCAACCTTAAAATTTTGTACATTTTCCCAATTTTTCTACCTTGAACTCATTATTTGTCTATTCTGTTTCTCTACTAGACTATCATGTAGATATCTAAAATTGAACATATTGAAAGTTTAAACTGATTGTGTATTGTCTTATTTCTTTACCTCTACGTATCATTGTAATTATGATTTTTTTTAAAGGCAGTGCTTATTTCCAGGAGTATATAAGAATCTCCAACTTTTCCTCAAGGTCTATTGTTACTTGTAACACTCCATCTTAGTTTACTGCTAAATACATGCTTCTAATTTGATCAAGCCCAAACCATCCATTCTTTCATTTTACCCTTATTTCCAGTCTTCCAGGGAATTCCGTTGGCTTTGCCTTCAATATTTATCCAGTCTTAAACCATTTCTCATTGTGGCTACTCTTATTCAACCTTCTGTCATTGTTCTGTCATTGTTCTCCTGGGTTGTTGAAATAGTCTCCTGACTGTATCTTAGTTTCCACCCTTGCCTTTTAAAAGCCTAGTAATTCCAACTTCTATGACATCAGTCCTCTCCTGAAAACATGTAAATGTTGCTCCTTTCATGGAGAACAAAGTCCAAAAAGTATACTGGCATTTTAAGTCCTCACAGCATGACACCTGTTTACATATGCAAAGCCGTCCCTAACATTTTTTTCCTTTCTCAAGGCCTTGGAACCCTCCAGCCTTTCTGATATTCAAGGCTGTAGCTCTGGTATTCTTTCTGTTTGATATACCCCAGTTATTCAGCATGCTCAACCTTTCCTTCAAGTTTTTTTCAAGTGATATTTTTCCATTGGGTCTGCTTGAATGCTTTTATAAGTGCCACTCCAACCTCTTTCTCACACATCTCAGACCTCTCTTACTTTGCTCTAGAATTTTCTTTTTCCATAGAATTTCTTCTTTCCAACACATTATAAAATTAACTCACTCATTTTTTATTTTCTGCATTTCATACTAGAATATAAGCTCCAAGGGGCCCAATTTTTCCACTGACACACTTCATATATTAAAAAAAAAAACAT
>NW_008481251.1:0-2995 GCF_000622305.1 Nannospalax galili
GACTCGATAGGCCTTAACATAAATGACAGAATGCATGAAATCCAGTGGAGGCTATGAGAGGGTGTGGATGGGGGAAGGGTTATCAAAACAATTAAGGTGTTTTGTATGAAATATACAAATTTCAATAAAAATATACCCAAAAAGGAGATCTGGGCTCTGTTGGCCCAGTCTGTACGGTTATTGTTCAGTAGTTTGCACTGGGATAAGCCTGGTCCTAGTCATGGCATCTTTGTTCTCTGTTGCTAACCATATGGAACTGGAAATTTCTTTTGTTTCCTGATCACCCTGGTGGTATTAGGTCAGAAAATCCTTGTACCATCCAGGCATAACTCTATTTATCCTGAATTGTCGATTTCCTTCCCAGGCTGCATTTCCCATTCTTGGATACTCAAAGATGCTTTGAGTATCCTTCCTTCACACAGATAGAATTTTTACCTTGAAAATTGGATGTTTTCCATATGCTTTAGCCACTGGGTGTCGCTGCTAGACCACAAAAACTCCGGGAACAAAAAGTCCCTCAGATGGAAAACATCACCCTTAAATATTTTCCAAAAATGTTTCACTTGGAAATACTTAATCACTGTGCAACAGAAATATCCTTTCATGAATCATAGATTTAGAAGTCCGATTGTGGAAAACAGCTCTAGTGGATCTTCTGTGTGGCCTGACTGACGTCTCGTGGGTCTGTGCATCTTCAAAGGAAGTGGCTACTGAGACGTAGTGGTGAATGAAACCAGTAGCTGGTTATGTTGGTGTTTTTTTTTTTTTTTTTTAGTATTATTATTCTTAGCAAACATTAGGCTGTCTTCCTTACTCTGGGGGCTAAAACCCACTAATGATTCTAAGTGATATCTAGTGTTCTTTAATAGTGTTTTCTCTGACTTGTTCTGGGGCAGTCAACCTCACTCCAGAAATAAAGTGTGCTTATATCTCACAATACTTGGGTTAAATTAATCAAGAGAACAGACTGGGAATTGGAAAGAGGAGAAGGCATTGATATTTTAGAAAATGTTTGCTCTTTGAAAGAATCTGCTTAAAGATCAAAAAGTAGAATATTCAGATCCATACAGTATGTATTTTATCACTTTGATTCCATTATTTTCTCTTTACAGTATGTTCTTACTTAAGTAATATATGAGAAAAATACCCACAGGCATTAAAAATAAAATAACATTTTGGTCATGTAGTATCAATACCCAAAACCCCCTAATCATAAGCCAGCACATTTACTGTCTGGACATGAACGTGGACAGTATTAACAGGAGCACAAAAAAAGACAACCTGAAAAAAAAATGACCAGTGAAGTTCATTAAAAAAATATGCTTTCAGGTTAAAACCTTCCATTCCAAAGGAGATGTAGAGGATTATACAGAGACTAGAGGAAAGAAAATTCTCTTGTGCTATTATTTTCATTTTAATATTTTCAGATAAGGAAATGAAAACCTGCAAATCAATAAATCTGTAATGAATACATGAAGGTAGGCCAGAGGCATCCATTATTTTCACAGTATCCTTTCATAAGGATTCAAAGGAGAAATTCTCCCAGGTCTAAATGTCAGCATCAGTCATGCTTCTCATCTTACAGACCTGGAATCATGTAACGTATTGTTTCCTCTCTTTATACCAAAGGAGAAACACCAGCTATGTGGTAGAAGATGAGAGTCATGAATCTCTGGGCAACTGTCAGAGTTAAGCATTCAGCTGCCTCTTTGGTTTCTCTCTGACTATTTAACCCTTACCTTGGCATTTGCTTGTTTGTGACAGGATCTTGCCATGTAGCCCAGGCTGGCTTTGAATTCCTGATCATCTGGCCTCAGTCTTCTGAGTATTAGGATTACAGGTGTGTGCCACATATCTGGGTAATTTTAATTCCCCTCTTAATTTTTAACCAATTTTATCTTATTTCTTGAAGACCATTTTAACCAGTGCCTACTAATCATTGTATATGTCTATTTATTTGTATATATCTATTTGTGAGGTATATATAAAGAGAAACCAAAACAAAAGAAAGTGGAGGTACAAACAGAGTTATAATCTTGGTCATAATGTAGCTTGGAAGTGCAGACACTTAGGTCTCAGGTCAAGCCAGGGGCAGCTCCTAAGAAGTGGGTATGGATCCTTTGCTCTGTGGCTTTGGCAAGCAAGTACTTTGGGCACACACAACAGAACAGAGTAGATGGACATTCTGCTTATGTGCTGGGAACAACGTTGTCCACTGAAGCAGGGTGTCGCTGTGTAGAGACACAGCTGGGAGGTAACTGTATTCACCTTCCCATCTTCTATAGGGCTTAGGCCTGTGTGCAGGAAGCCTGTGGCTAGTTATGAAAATGCTGTCACCTTACATAGCGCAACACACCCTCCTATGGGTTTGAGAGTGAGGCAATCAAACTTTAGGTGCTGCTTAAAAGAAAGCAAAGGATAACATGGATGCAGACAATAGGGCAGGGATCCCAAAAAGCCCAGAATGTTAGAACAAAAATAGAACAGAAAATAGAGCACTCAGGCTGCAAAGCCTCAATTGTCTCAAGTGATAATTATGCAATTACAGGGGCAAAACACTTATGAAATAAGGGCTGTGCATTAAGGAAATTTTGAAGAGTTTCATAATCCCATTGTAAGAAACATTAAACAAAAACTTCTGCAATAACCAAAAGGGTCGTAAAGTAAGCACCAGTAGACCATACCAAGAATTTGAATTTGAGACTATACTATGACTCTGTGTCTATACATGGTCCTTCCTCGTGGGTCAGTGGACCCCGGCTAAAACTGATCTAAAGATTAAATATGATTATTTAAAATGCTAATTCCACATGCATGCCTGTAATCCTAGCACTAGGAAGGTAGAAGCAGGAGGATCACAAGTTCAAAGCCAGTCTGGGCCACATAACAAGACCCTGTCAAAAACAAAAACAAAACTGAAGACATTAGACAGTGAGAAGACTGAATAGGGAGAGAGGAGAGAGAGAGAGAGAGAGAGAGAGAGAGAGAGAGAGAG
>NW_008481252.1:0-3213 GCF_000622305.1 Nannospalax galili
AAAAAAAAAAGATGCAATAGGTTAACAAATTCCAGTGAAAAAGACTTTAGCTAATGAGAAATATAAATAAAACATGAAACATATCCAGTATTCTAGCTGTATCTTAGGCAGAGACAAGATAGATAGTTGAGACAAGGGATGCTTAGGGTCCATGTTTTGATCTACAGTGAGGGACTTCATAGCAACGCAATGCAATCTCACTGGGCACTAGGAGGAGGCTTGTAAGATGAAGAGTCCTGAGGCCGAAGAGAGTGATTGGTAGAGATTTTATTCAGTAGCCAAAGTCTTGTACGAAGGCAGCAAACAGCTTCCATATACCAACTATCACACGAGCATGGGAAAGGCAGGAAATCTCTCCATTTTAGAAGACAGAAGAACAGAAAGGCCTGCTCATGATCCTTACACGCATGATTTAATACAGCCTCCATCTGTGGATAACAGTGAGCAGCTCCAGGCCCTTCAACTGTTCTACTCACTATTCCACTTTCATGACAGAATTGGGTAATTTCTATATGGAAAAGGGTACCCACATGGAGGAGAAGCATAAAATCTTTTCCTTTCACATTCTTTCCAAGTCTCCCAACCAAATGGGAGATGATTTGTTTTTAAATCGTAACCTCCTGGCTTAATGTGATACAAGAAACACTTTGATTCATTCCCTTTCCATTGATGTGTGACTGTCATAGAAACCCATCATTATCTCTATATACCTGCTCCTCCATCCTTTTCTCATGATATGAGATTCATCCTCTAAGTGTGTCCTGCATGTCTGCTGCCTCCAGGGAAGAGGCAATCAAAACCCAGGGACTCTACTGGAAAGCATGCCAGCCGTCTGTTTCTTTAGCCTGGCATACAGAAGGACTAGAATATTCACTGGAGGAAAAGGAGAACCAAATCCATTAGAAGAGAGCAGATTCAGAAGTCTTAGGAGTGCCTCAAAGGAGACCAAGATCCTAAATACATTTGAAAACTAAAGTGCAGTGTAAATCAATACTTTTGAGCTTGCTGTTCAGCGCTATTCATTCGACTGAAACCTCTTGCACTTATCAAGTTACTTTTCTTTAAGTTCAAAGAGTTCATGCATTTGAAATTTGGAAGGAAAAAAAGGTCAAATTTTACATTTTCACAGAAGGTGGTATGCTTTTGGGGCAATCACTATTTAAGATTGCATGTTTTGTACCATTTATTCAGAACTTTATTTTTACTCTGCTTTGTCCCAGGGTTGCTGGGAAGATTGGAATGTTTCACTGTAACCCAGAGCACATGGTGGTTATGCATATTAGTTTCTTTTGGAAGCCTGAATCCCATCTTTCTTGAATAAGTCAATCTTAAGTCATAGGCTCTGTTTGATTTATCAGGACTTTCTCTTTCAAGTGAAACGTGGCTTAAGAACACAGACAGAATAAATGTCCTTCTTTAGATGGAGACAAAGACTTATCAGGCCAGAAACTGCCCCTCCCCAGAAGTGTTTCTGTTAAATGGAGAATTGCTTTCGGGGATATCCCATGTTGACATATTTCACCCACTGACATCTCAACAAAGCTGTTATCAGAATCCCCATATCTGGAAAAAGAGCCTCTCCATAACAAAAGCATGATAGCTTTGTTTTAAAGACAGAGTGCCCACCTGGGATTAGCCTTAGTCTGACCGAGTCCCTGGAATAGTGGGCTCTGCAGGAAATGAGAACAGTTGCTTTCTGCAAAGAAAGAGGAACGGTGGCTAGGACTGTGTCCTTTGGACTTAGCTTGGCTTTGAATCTTACTGAAAACTCTGGACTTCAGTTTCTTCATCTGTAAAATGGTAATTGATATTAGATCCCTCTTGGGTTTTGAGTGATCGCTAAGATGCAAAGCACTGAAGGCAGAAACAGACAAATAGCACCTGACTATTACTCTGGTCCTCCTTAGCATCATAATCTTCATCAAAGCCAGAAAGATGCTGTCCATCAAGGTTTTCAGTGTGGATTCAAAATCCAGAAGGATTACATAACCAAAAAGAAGCTGACAGTGGTCCAGTAGAGATAAGGTGACCTGGAAGTTAATTGGAGGGACAAGTACCATGTCAGCAAACCAGATTTCTCTTTTATTTGAAACACCACTAGATTAGGGATTGAGAAGCCCAAGAAGTCAGCCCCATGTTGCCAGTGTTTGATGAATAATGGTAGCTTTATTTTGGATGTATAAATATCTATTAAATATCCTTCTGTCTCTCAGAATGATTACAAAAACTTCACAATATAATATTTTTCTTATTTAATAATTTATAACAGTTAGCAATATAAAATAATCAGAAAATTATAAAACACTATGTAAATACTATAGTACCTTTTATTTTTATGTATTTAAAAAAGAGTTTTGAAATTTTCCAAAACGCTTTCCCATACTAATAAGTTTAGCATTTGGAATATTGTTTTAAAATGAGACCATTGTTCACTTCCATTAAGTAGATGAGTCCCAGGTTAACTGTTATGTCAAAGGCCATGGAGCTAATGAGTCAATATTTGAATGCACAGAATCTACACCTAAGACCTAGACTCTAAAACTTCACTAAGGTGCCTGCAAGGGATTAATTCACTGATTGACTCAAGACAAAATACGTGCTGAGCTCACATCCTGTGGTAGGTGACCTCATCATGGGCACTGGAGACATAACAGTGAATGCGACCAACAGTGCAGTTTCCGTGTAGTATCCCTTACATACTTTGTAAGAATGACAAACAGCTCTAATATTAGATGATACAAGGAGAGAAGGGGTAAAATATTTTTGGCCCTTTCTATGCATCCATGCATTCACCCAGCTTCGGACGAACGTAGGAGAGAAAGGTTTTGTGTCTGTTTTGAACATGCAGCAAAGTCTTCTTTTCCTTCCCATTGTTGGTTCAGCAACGACATAACAACTATTTGCATATTACTACATTATATTAGATATTATTAACAATGGAGAAATGTTTCAAAACACACAGGAAATCATATAAATTATACATAAATGCCATCATTCTACATCAGGAGCTGTGTATCCACAGATATAGAATGAACTCTGCTGTTCCACCCTGTTCACTAACCCCTTAGGTGGGATTTAATTTTTCAAAAGTTCTCAGCATTTATTAGTAAAAACAGAGATTCAAGCCCTGATAGAAATTTTAAGCAGCCTTTTATAAAAGTATTCAGTGATGGTTCACAGGAATTACAGTTTGTTAGTGAATTAAGTTTTTTT
>NW_008481253.1:0-3210 GCF_000622305.1 Nannospalax galili
GCCTCCCAAGTGCTGGGATTAAAGGTGTGTGCCACCACACCCAGCAATGATGCAATTTTTAAATGCAGATGACTCTCTACTCAGGCCCATGAATGCTCCAAGTGGGGGAGTCACTCTGGAAACAGTCCGTGCTCCACAGGCTTTGGTCCCGTCACAGGAAAAACTACCATCAATGTTAAAACTCTAGGGAGTACAGAGCAAGAGCAATCCCAGACACGGACCTTACCATTACAAAACCTCAATAGCCACAAGAAAGACCAGCAGGCTCAACTTAGTAATCATTCCTAAAACATCTGGGTATTTTAAAGTACAAAGTAGTTCCTCTATTCCTGTGTCAATATCATTGGGATCAATGCTGAGGTGATGACTTGGGTGAAGATACTCGACTATGTCAAGAACCAACCTCAAAACCCTCCTGGCATTTCTGTCCCTGCTGGGCAGCCTCAGGGGAAGAGCCTCTGAGGACCAAGCTCCAGCAATGAACCAAGCTCTTGTCAGGACTGTTGGGACTATCCTTGGCCACAGCTAGGGTCCCACTGTAACCACCCAGACCGAGAAGCTCAGGTGATGTTACTCAGCATTCCACAATAGCAAATATGTGAGACAACCAACTCACGAACAGAAAGGGATTATTTTGGCTCAGAGCTTTGCAGATTCCAGTCCGTGATTGTTTGGCCTGCTGCTCTGGGCCTGTGTGAAGCAGAACATCATGGCATGAGCATATGATGGAGGAAAAGTTTACCTCATGTCAGGGAAGCAAAAGGGAAAAAGAGAAAGAGCTGGGATCTTGCTGTTCACATTGGACACAGCTCCACTGATCCAGCCCCACCATTCAAAGGCACCCCCTCCGGAACCCAAGTTTTCTTACAGCACAAAGCTTCTGTAGACATTCAACATGGGAACCAGGAACATATAGGCAGCCATGGGCTTTTGCTCAAATTTGTAACCAAAAGGCAAATCAAACCTTCATGCAGGATGAACTCCAGGGCAAGTTACCAGAGATTCAAGTGCACTATGACAACCATAATCTCTCTGGGTACAAGGTCCCTCAAGGTGAGTCTGAATGAAACGGTGACGCTCTGAGCCACCCAAAGCCCTTGAAGATGTCACCTGGCTATATGTCCATAGAGTAGCTTCTCTCTTTCAGTGTTCCTTCCCATCATGTACAACCAGGACCCACAGCATGGACCTGATCCTGTCTCACCTGCAAGATCCTTGGGAGGAGAAAGTGGACACATGTTCAAGGCACACTCAATGCATGTGTGACATATAGTAAGGAGAGGAGTCACCCTGTCTCATGCTCCATACACACCTGTCCCCCAGGATGGACACACCTTTCTGAAACCCTCAACCTCCTGCACAATGCTCTGTGGATCCATAAATGACTTTTCAACTTGGAGAAGACTATATTCAGTCTTCACTGATGGTTTTATGGACTCATGTTTTTCTTGATGTTTCCTTTCTAAAATGTTTTCCTCTTCCATTTTATTGAATGAGTTTCTAGTTTACATGTGAGTACTTTAGGTACCTCAATTCCATCAAAGTGTCAACAGCACCAGAACGTTCCCTTGATTTTTCCATGTGTCCACCCAGCAGTTTCTACTTGAGGCCTTCCAAGCCCTGCTACAGAGCAGAGTCCCAGAGAGAAACAGGGCTTGTAAAGACCACTTTGGCCCTCTGGATCTGGCAGATGCTGGAGATGCTGTGCTCCCAGATGTCTGTCTAGGCCTTGCCGGCCACTGTCTCTAGGACATACAGGCATGTGCTGCCATACATGGCATTTTCCTATTTCATATAAACTTTTATTATTTTATTCTTATTTTTATGCCTATGAGTATATTGTCTGCATGTGGGAAAGTGCACACATGTCGTGCAGTGCCTGCAGACATCAGAAAAAGGTGTTGCATCCCCTGGAACTAGAGTTTCAAATGGTTGTTAGCTACCATGTGGGTGCTGGGAATCGAACCTAGGTCTTCTGCAAGGGCAGTTAATGCTCTTAACCTTTAAGCCATCTCTCCAGTCCCTCATATAACTTTTAAGTTTAAATTCTACTAGCTAACTTTGCTTCCTGTGAGTCAACCCAATCTTTTGGAAACTAAGGTGGGATACCAGGAAGTAAGGGAGTGATTTTACTAACTGAGCAGCTACTATGTGCCAGGCTGAATTCTTATGAAGGCAGGAAGGAAGGAAGGGAAGGAGGAAAGGAAGGCAAGGCACCATCCTCATTACTAAGCCCTGGCTAGTAGAACAGACCACACGCATGTGCTCACACATATGCACCACATGCTCACTGTCTGACCTCACATGATGACCTGTGCCACTTAGGGACCCTGCCAACAGGACAGCCATCAACCAGATGCAACCTTGGGACTTGGACCAGGATCACCAGTCAAATAATCCTTTTCTCTTTATAGTCTGCCCCAGGTGTTTCATATCGTCTGTAGAAACTGACTAATACAACAATGTTAATTAAGTCTAAGGTGATTTAAATTCTTACATTTAGAATTCAGTTCCTAACTGTTCAATAGGCACATGAGATCTGTGTCTACCAGGCCCCAAAGAACATGGAGAGACAATGGGTACACAGGAAGGCGCCCACTTCCTTGTCTTCTTGGGTCAAAATCTGAGAAGAGCTCAGGCTAGCATGGGGAACAGGAAACAGAGGTTCACACGGGAATCAATGGAGTGAGCTCTGTTCTGGACATAGTGCTACACCATAGCCCAGCATCTTTGCTCAGGAAACTGAGAATATGGAACAAGTAGGTATCAACTTAGTGGCTACAAAATCCTTCACTGAACCCCTTGTCATAAAGAGTGGTCCCAGAGTCTCCAATCTTTGTTGAAGGGGGGTGTGAGGTGGGCACCAGTGTGGGCCTAAGGTCTGTACCAGCACTCTCCTCGGCCAGAGCGGGATGTTGTTGACAGGAACAGGGAAGCCTCTGCATGGAGCACTCCACAGGCACAAGCACAGGAAAGAAGGTCTGTCTATGTCAAGAGGCAGCTCACTGGAGGTAGCAGGGACTCCAGGCTGAGGTGGGGACTGGAGCAGGGCTGGGCCAGGTGCCATCCTCACATCTCACAGATCAGCAGTCACCTCCTTGGGCCTGGTCCTCTCTTCAAGTCAGCATATATCCCAAGAAAGCATTATTTTTTTATGATGGATTCATAATAAGATTTTTTTTTTTGAAATTTGTAGAATTTCCCTATGTT
>NW_008481254.1:0-3113 GCF_000622305.1 Nannospalax galili
TGTGTGTGTGTGTGTGTGTGTGTGTGTGTGTGGTTGAGGTTTCTTCTCCACTTCCCCACATTTATACTGGGATCGTGTCTGGTTTGAGCTTATGGTGAACATGCTGTCACCATTGCTGTGAGTTCATTTGAGTATCTTCCTGGCTATGTGAAACCAGTTTCCTTGTGGTCACCCAGGACCTCTTGCTCCTACAATCTTTCTGCACCACTTCACAATGATTCCTGAGCCGTTGGAGGTAGAAGTTTGATATAGGTGTCCTGTTCAGGGATAATCATTCTATAGAAATTCTCCTCTGCATGTTGGCCAGTTGTTGGTTTCTGTGTCATGCAGCTGCATAAGGGAGCCTTAGCAGAAATCTTAGCAAGAGCAGTAAGACATATGAAGGTGATAAAGGGGATACAAATTGGAAAGGAAGAAGTGAAAGTATGATTATTTGCAGATAATATGAGTTTATACATAAAAGAACCTATAGATTCCCCCAGAAAACTCCTAGAACTGATAAACACATTTAGCAAAGTAGCGCGATAGAAAATTAGCAGGCACATTCAGTAGCCTTTTAATATGCCAACAACAAACAGACCAAAAAAGAAATAGGTGAAACAATCCCATTCATGATAGCCTCAAAATCCATGACATATCTTAGAATAAATCTAACCAAGGAAGAAAAGGACTTGTATAATAAAATATTGTAAGACACCAAAGGAAAAATGGAAGAAGATATCAGAAGTGGCAATACCTCCCATGCTCATGGATTAGTAGGATTAATATTGTGAAAATTGTCATCCTACCAAAAGAGATGTACAAATTCAATGCAATACTCATGAAAATTCTACCAAGATCTTCACAGAAATTGTACAAACTTCAAATTACACATGAAACACACACAAACTCACACACGCACATGCACGCATGCATGCACGTGCAAAAACCTGGACAGCCAAAGTAATCCCGAAGTGTATAGAAACACCTCGAGGTATTACCATCAGTGTTCTCAAATTATAGTACACAGCTATAGAAATGGTCCTGGCACAAAAGTAGACATATCAATCAGTGGAATAAAATTGATGCGTCAGATTTAAGTTCATATAGCTACAAAGACCTTATGTTTAAATTCTCTTGTTTTTTAATGGAGAGTCAGAATGCCAAAGGGGGAGCTCTAATTTCCCTGGAATCAATGGGAGCTGTCTGTAGGAAATCAGTCAGGATAACTGATAATGGGAGCCCTGGTGTAAACTCTCTTCTGTCAGCAGCACATGGCCAAATCCAGCTTCCTGTGTAGACTAGAGCACAGTAGAACCTGCAAGGAAAATGCTATTCCTCACACCCATTGGAAATGCTGGGTGAGAAGAGGCCATGGTGGTGTGAAGACGTCCAAAGGAATGACCAGGAGAGGATTTACAACTCCCTCTTGCTCGGAAGGCAGAACCACATAGAACGTGGAAGCTGTAGGGACAAAGGGCCCCCTGCCCCACAAAGCCAATTGGTGCCTGCTGGAGCCCGAGAATCTGAAAACTTCACTTTTCAACTGCCTGCAGCTGTGGCAGCCATAACTCCATAATCTCGTGGCTTTGTGCTGTTCTGAGTCTTGGCCTGAGAAACCGCTCTTTGTAGTGGGCAGTAGTGAATACAACAGACTCATAATCGGTCAAGGTTTTGAGAATGAATGACTGTTGCATGTTCAGCCCTAAATGAGACGTCTGTTTTACCGCAATGCTTCGGTGCTCAGGGAGCATCACAGAAGGGGAGGCAGAAAGAATGTAAGAGTCAGAGGATAGGGAGGAGTGCTGTGAAATGCTGCCCTCTGATTAGGACACCTCAACTGCACTCCTGAACTCATGGCAGCTGGGGTAACCTACACAAGATCAAGTTGGTCAACATTCCAGCAAGGTTCTGGGAGCTCTCATTAGGCCCCTCCCCTATCTGAGGAGCTATTGGCCATTTACTGTTGCTGAGGAAGCAGGAGTCACTTCTTCAGTAGTGTGGCCACGGTAGGTTGCCCAAACTCAGGCAGATGGTCCCACACCCACTTTGGGTCAGCCTGAATCGGACTCAGTGGATCAGAAAAAAAAAAATAAGGACATGAAGGTGGGATGGGATGTGTTGGGCGAGTTCTGGGGGGTGGGGGAACAGCTAGGTGAATTGAGGGTGTAATGATCAAGATACATTGTATATCTGCATGAAGATTTCAAACAATAAATTTTTAAATTCTTAAAAAATAAAATAACAAGACAGAGGAGGGAGTATGGGGAGGGCTAACTAGCACGAAAGGTCTTTAGAACAAAAACCTGCCACTACAGAAGCTTCTGAAAGTATATACATATACATTATAAAGAGAGATTAAAAGGAGTTATCCCATAACAAGGGGACATAGCACCTACTAGATACCATAGACTAAGAAAATAAAACTCCAATGTCAGGAACAGACTCCCTCTTTTGTAGTTGTTGACTTGGGGGTCTCATAGAACCTCAATCAATAATGTCCATTGCCCCTGCTCTTGGTCATCAACCAGAACTTGATGTTAAGACCCTCTTCCTGAAGACAGTAGAGAAATCAAGCTGGTACTGACTTCCAATTTTCATCTATACTGGTTAGCTTTCATCATGCCGGAACGTGCTACGCATTCTGTTGGAAGAAGAAGAATTAATCATCAACCTTAACTAGCTGTGAATCTCACCTGATTCAACAACATCTGGCCTTGCAACATATGACCTCTGGCGCAATAGTGGGAGTAACCAATCACTTTCTAATTGGATGTAAGATCTGCTTCATAAGACACATACCTGACATTGATATCAGGCCCAGGCAGGACACAGACCATATCAGAGTACCTAACACTGTCACTCTGCTAAATAGATATAGTTATTAAAGCACCTCCTAATGAATTATTGTTATACCATAGATTAGTGTGTCTCTCAACTCTCAGTAGAGACGCTTCCTCAATACCCTCAATACCCTACACAAACTCCGTATGGATTAAGATCTGACTGTGAGAGGGAAAATCCATTTAACTTTTAGAAGACCATTCAGAGAATTATTTGGGGATATTCTCTCCCTCCCCATCTCCCCCTTTCTTTGCCACTTTCTTCCTCCCTCCCTCCCTCCCTCCCTCCCT
>NW_008481255.1:0-2293 GCF_000622305.1 Nannospalax galili
AAAAAAAAAAAAAAAAAAAAAAAAAAAAACTCTTTCCTCCCCAGGTTGGAACTGGTCAGAGGGTTTCATCATAGCAATTGAAGGCAAACTACACCACCCCCCAAGTGGCCACAGGTGTTCCCATTCAGCACACTCAAAGTAAAGAGGTGATCTGTGTGCCCTCACCTGTCTCATTCTAGCCCTAGACCAAAGCCAGAAACTCAAGAGTCATTTTGACTTCACCAATCTACCTAACTGACCCCACGTCCCATTGTTGATGCTTCTGGAGGAGTATCACCAGAACTTAAACCACCCTTACCTCTATGGCATCCTCCCTGGGGTACCATTCAGCCTCCCCACATGCTCCCTTCAGTCTCTCCCCTTTGGGATGAGTCTTGTATAACCTAGTAAGTAGAAGAACTTGAAGTGCCTCCTCCTAACTCCCCCGGGAAGGAGAAATGTGTGCCAAAGCAGGGACGAGGAAGAAGGGAGGAAGCATTCCCTTCTGATCACAGTGCAGAGTCGGCTCAGTTTCAAAGTTCTAAGCCACAAAGCACAGCTTTGCCTAGAAGTCTTGCCAAGCAGCGGTACAGTGCCTACCATCTCCTTATAACCTGGTGCATAACTTGCTGTTGAGTGTTGGGAAGGTGCTTGTTGTACAACAGAGGTGTGGCTATGGAGTAAGGGGATAAGCATGCATGCAATTAGATTAAGATGGTGAGTACCAATCCCTGTAAAGCGTTTCCTTTGCTAAGCCTCAGATTTCTCAATTGAAGGAGCATCAGATGAGAAATCCTATGAGGATTGCCTCATACAAGACCCAGCCCAGACTCTGAATCACCAACAAAGTACCATTTCCTCTCTCTCACTTTGTGATGCTGTTAAAGCAATGTTGGTCATATTTATAACCCATTTCACTGTTCTCCCATATGTTTCCTTATGACTTGATTCATTGATAGGATCCTCAAAAAAACCAAAGGATAAAAGTGGCTGTTTCTGTTTTAAAAGGATGTTTAGTAAAAGCATATCTACATGCATGATCGTATGACTACGTACACATCTGCTTCCTTCATAGTTTTGAAATTCCAGATGTGACGTATCTATGGCCTCCAGACATACACACACAAAAATCTAACACATCCATATTCTAGTTCATAAAAGTAATGTGTCACCATGTGGAACTAGGGAGCCAAACAATTTCCTACACCCATATACCAAGTTACAGATGTACCTTCCCCAGTGGATGTGCATGCCTAAACACACACCACTCTGTGCGCTGGAGAGCCCGATGGTAAATAGGTACCAGTTGGACTTGCAGGGATGTCGATAGTATCCATACCAGAGCAGGCATATGTGAACCTTAGTTTTCTGCTGTTTTCTTCCTGGACAAGCAGAAAAAACTGAAATCTTAGTCCAAATCTGGGTATGTGGTGACCTATGGTAACTGACCTTGTATGTCAACATGGCTGGTCTAAGGCACCCGGTTTCTTGATCAAACATCAGCCTAGACATTGATGTGAAAGTATCTTTATAGAGATACTTACAAATCCATGTTCATTGCTGAATTGTTCACAATAACAAGGAACTGGAACCAGCGAAGTACCCATCAACAGAACAATGGATGACGAAAACATGGTGTACATACACAACGGAATTTTACTCAGCTGTGAAGAAAAATGAGATCATGAAATTTTCAGGGACATGGATGGATCTGGAAAGTATTATATTAAGTGAGGTGACCCAGACTCAGAAAAACAAACTCGCATGCTCTCTATCATATGCAGATCCTAACTTAACAACGCTTATATGACAATAAGGTATGAGAGATGGGGGATAGAGTATATAAACAGATAGAAGGGAACAATAAATACCGAGAGGCTGGGGGTGGGAACAAAAATGTCATATGTGACATGAAAGCTGAAAGAATTCTGCTTGAGTGAGAGGGCACAAGAGAGGGAGGAGGGGTGGGGAGAAAAGAGACGAAACTGCTAAACAAACAGTTTGAAAATGCTGTATTGAGACCTAATTCTAAGTATGCTAACAAAGTTTTGCTTAAAATAAAGCATGTTTTTGATAAGCTGAACATAAAGATCAGTAGACTTTGACTATAATACTTTGGATTCCTCCCAATCAGTTAAAGACCTTATAAGAAAATACTTATTTCTCCAGAAGAGAAATTTTGCTTCTAGATAGAAAGCCACTGGACACAAACCTAAGTTTATATTGAACCTGAACTTGAGATGCAGAGGAATTAGTCAGGGAGGCAGCTCAACTAAGACATTGCCAGAAAGTGTGTGTGTATGTGCGTGTGTGT
>NW_008481256.1:0-3082 GCF_000622305.1 Nannospalax galili
CCCCCCCACACCCAAGTATTGGGCATGTGGGGAACAGAGACTGACACTGAGCTCTGGGCCACTCTGACAGCCAGCATTTAGGAAACATCTGAGAAATTCCCTAGGCTTTATACCCGGAAGTGGAAATGTTGAGCTACTGGAAAGACCATTTTCTACTTTATGAGCTACTACCCAAATCCCAAGGTAGTTGTACCTACCCATTAGACATTCTACAATCCCATTAGACAATGATAAAAATGGCTTTTCAACTGTATTCTCATACTCACTTAAAGATAGGTTTTACAGTTTCTGCCATTTGTGAAACGGGGAAGCTATTGATGTGGTGTCAGTGGTGATCATGTAGACTTTTAGGACTTGGAAGACCATAAGGAATAACAAGACACACATCTATCATAACATTATCAAACTGTCAAGGAACTGTTTCACTTGTCTTTGAACAGATCACAACCGCCTTCAAGGCAGGAATCAGTTTTGTTTTGAATTCCCACTGGTACAGTTTGACTGTGGAATGTTTCCCACAGGCTGGGACACCAGGACCCCAGTTGGTGGCACTGTTTTGGGTGGTTGTAGAGCCTTTAGAAGACTGAGTCTGACTGGTGAGACAGGTTGCTATGGCATGCCTTTGGGGGGGCATCTAGTCCAGGCCTGGCTCTGGTTGCTGGTCCTGCCATGATGTGACCAGCTGCCTCCTTTGACACCATGCTTTCTTGTTACGATGGACTAAAATTTCCTGAAAGAATGAACTGAAATAAATCTGTCTTCCCTCAAGTTGCTCTGTCGGGTATTTTGGTCACAGTGACGAGAAACATAACTAATACATTTAGCACATTTAGCAGACTGCTTAGCTAGTCAGCCCTCCACCTTTTTCTTTTCTTTTTTTTTACCAAGGCTTGGGGGGTACAAGTAAGCACTACAGCAAGCATGGCGTCCTGTATTCAATCCCCAGCAGCCAAACAGGAATGCGCAAATGACAGCAGGGAAAAGACATGACAGCAATGACTGTGGGAGCCTTGCCATCATACAAAGAGAAACTGAGGCCGGGAGGCTATTTCCTTTTTCAGTATCATACAGTAACATGGCAGTGACAAGAATCGCATCACCTTTTATAATTATTCTGCCCTCTGCTTTAATCCTACATAAAGTAGAAAAATTACATATCCAGAATATTGATGGAGAAGTAAGTAATGGATCCCTGAACATGGGATATGTGGCCCCAGTATGGTCTAAATCATGGCTATACCAAGGAGAAAGTACCGTGGGTGTAGAATGCCAGGCATAGCTGTCAACAGTTCTGTGTGGATCCAGAGAATGTGTCAACCTTTCAGTCACATTCACTGTCAATGCAAAGAAGAATGAATCCATTTAAAGAGGAGAAAACAGAGGCTCTGAGGCATGTAGGTTCATGGGCTCATGGGAAAGTGAGAAGCCAGTGGCCACAGGTGCCTTAGCACCAACCTTCCTGTCCTCTGTGGAGCTGCCCACTGCTGCAGTGCTGACCTTCAGGTTTCATGCTTTTTCTTTGACTAGTATTTGGATATCACACTATTTCTAAGGTTTCATTAGAAGGGACCAAGGTCCAGAAATACCAAGAAGTGGTTCCTGACTATTTAATTTCCTATCAGTTGTTTTTCTCTTCCATTCCACAGGTCACACGAAGAGCGAGAGCACTCTGAATCATGTTCAGTTTATTTAGCAAAGTGAAAGTGAGAAAAAGAAGGTGCAGATTTTTATGTGACAGAAATTCAAAGACTGACTTTGGCATTTTAGGTAACATATAAAATTAAATCCTAATATAAGAAAGTACATAGGGAATTATCGCTACAATGGGTTTGACAGAACAATAAATTTAGTAGTATACATTAGGCAGCATGGACTTATTTGAAAGGACATACAAATAATATTAAGAGCAGAAAAATATAAATCAATTACTGATCCTTGGATCTATGAAGCTCTGAAGCATTTATGATATTTTCAATTAATCTAAAGGTTTTAGAAGTTGCACGTTTTCTTATATTAATGAAAACAAAATTTAATTTTTTTCATTTATATATTACCTTTTTTCTTCAAATCTTCATCAGGTTCATACATCTCAATGATCTGCATTGCCCTTTTAGCATCATAAAATGGGAATAAAATTTCATTCAGTCGAGGATCTCGTTGGTGCTATGATGAGAAAATAACTCCGTTAGGCTCACATTCCTCACCCTTAAGGCAGGTTTCTAGGTATATGATTTCTAAAACAATATGTGTAGACTATCATATTTCTAATTACAGAGATTGGATTTCACTGCCTCCTTGGCTTTCACCCTGAACTATACTTCAAAAAATCCAAGTTTGGGTGCCCTCTGTTGGAGCCTCATATTGAAGAGAGAGGAAATGTGAGATTCTTTTCTCACACTGAAAGACAGAGTATGCATTTTAACTATATTGTCTTCATGCCCCCATACCACAGGTGAGAGATATGTCACAAATATCTATAAAGTGACATTGAACTATCTCAAAAACATTTCAAAATTTAATATTAAAGCTAATTTTAAAAAGTGAAAAGCAAAAAATAAAACCCCCAAAATAATTCAAATAAACAATTAGGTCATATAGTAAGGTAGCCCAAAACCCTAAAAACAGTAACAGCAAAAACCCTAAGGTTAGACAAGCAAATATTTCATTTTTAAATATTCTATTAATAAGAAGTTTCTTGAGCATTCTACAAACTTTTCCTTGAGTCCATACTTTCCAAAATTATATAATTGTAATGGTGAAAATTAATCAGCACAAGGATATTTATAAGTTGTAAGTCATATAAAAATCTGGTTTTTAAATCGCTTTAGAGCATCTCATCTTCACACTCTAAAATTAAACCTACTTTTGCCCTAAGAAAAGTCCCCAAGCAAAGAGTGCACGGAAGAAAGCACTTGGGGAAGCTGGCTACATCCCATTTTTAAATCAGCCCCAGGACACTCCATACATTGCAGGAGGTGCCAGGAGCAACACACATCCACAGTGAGGCCACCCTGACTCCCTGGGATGGTACCTAACTAATTGAGGGGTGTGTGTGTGTGTGTGTGTGTGTGTGTGTGTGTGT
>NW_008481257.1:0-3181 GCF_000622305.1 Nannospalax galili
TTGCAGAGGACCCTGGTTCAATTCCCAGCACCCACATGGCAGCTAACAACTACCCGTAACTCCAGTTCCAGGACAATATGGGGCTCTCTTCTGACCTCTGAGGGCACTGCACAGCACGGGTGCACTTACACACATGCAGGCAAAACACTCACACACATAAAACAATGTTTACAAAGAGGACTGTCCTTATTTTTAGACTGCTAAGTTGGACTTTTCCTCCCTTTCACATTCAATATCATACACAGTCTCTGAGAGCTGAGCTTTGCAAAAGAGTAAGTGAAATCTTGGTTTAACAGCTGAAGACAGTGATCCTGGGGGTTCCGTCACACCTTCCACATGGCCGGTCACCAACGCACAGGAAACATTTAAACGAACTTTGTTTTTATTCTTTTGGCTTGTTTTTGTGGTGCTGGGGACCAAACCCAGAGTTTAGCACATGCTAGTCAAGCTGTCTCCTGCCAAGCTCCAGCCCGGAGCCACACTGTAAAGATGGGAGCACAAGCTGCCTTATAAGAGAGAATTCATTAGAGGTATTCTCACTTGGGTTTTAAAAATAAAACTATTTCATTTTACAGTTTCTTTACAGAATTTTAATTTATTCAGACTGAAATTGAATCTGCAAACTTCAGTAACAACATTGAGACGATGAACTGTGTGTAATCCACCTTAATCGATTTTTAATGAAATCCTATTAGGGCTTCTGGGAAAGCTTTCAGAATTCAAAACTAATGCATTTTGGAAGTCACATGTGACCCCAGCCTCCCCTGGCTGGTATGAGCCTGTTCTTGGTTTAAGTACCCACCCCGCAAACCTTCCACCAGTTCACAGGTGTTTCTGGGTGAGGATGGGGCGGGGGGGGTGTCCAATCCTGAGTGGGGGTCAGGCCAACCCTCTGACCCTGGGCTCTCCTTAGTGGCAGCTTTCACAGCACACTTGTTCACTCCTGTGGTATCATCTAACCCTGTCCATGCACACTGAGGAAATGTCTTGTCCAGCTAGAAACTGCCAAGGTTATAATGTCTGCGAAGGTAAGTGCTTAACACAGTTAAACTCAGCCCGACTTGGAAAGTAGAAAAGTTACAGGTTCTGAAAGGCACCTTAACCCCTGGGAACCCAGTGGCAGCCACTGGTGCCCGCTAGGATCTCCCCAGTCTCCGCTGTTCTCCGATCCTGATCTGATCCTGTTCTCCCTCAGGAATCCGAGGATGAGAGAACATCATCAGGTCAGGGTGCTCCTATCACAGGAAGGAGGTCGCATTT
The DNA here is from genome assembly GCF_000622305.1 of Nannospalax galili. Classification (NCBI taxonomy): domain Eukaryota; kingdom Metazoa; phylum Chordata; class Mammalia; order Rodentia; family Spalacidae; genus Nannospalax; species Nannospalax galili. The sequence goes on from NW_008481257.1 coordinate 1,261, forward strand.
CAGTTAATCACCAACCCTTTGACAATACTGCTGTATTTACTCAGCTATGAACAAGGCAGAATTGTTAAGGGCCAGCGTGGGCCCCGTTACCACCTCCTTTCTGAGACGTGAACAACCCACAAAGAAACCTTTGGAAGATCACTGCTTTCCAAGTTTTTATTATGTGAAGAAACGTGCATGTGGCAAAAAGTGAAGATTCTTGATTTCTTGGACTCTAAACTAAATAAACCAAGTGCAACTACTGAGACCAACCACACGAACCAGATGCAGAGGAAACTGTCCTAGCCGCAAACCAAACAACAGAAGTGACACTATGTGGGAAATGGAGCAGGAGAGGACAGTCAGGTGACACAGTAGTCAACAGACCCTCAAGTCCCCACTGTCTCTAGGGCAACACTTGCCATTTTGACCTCACCTCACAGACCCCCAACCAAGCTCTTCTGTGTGTGACAAGTTTTCCATCGTCCATTTCAACAACACCATGAGCCGGCTAGGGCTGGGTCACAGCAACGTCACTAGAAGATTAGCACTGCTGCAAGCTACAGAAGACCCTGCCCTTCCCTGGGCTGGCTCTTGCACACTTTCCTGAGCCCGTCCTACATTTCTAATTACCCTTCCACCAGGGAAGGCTACAGCGAGAACGAAGAAAAACTGTACATTCTGCAGGCATGGGAAGAGTCCCTCAGTTATCCAGAAAGTGAGCGATTAAAGTTCTTTATGTTCCATTATGTGTATATGTGCCATGACACATGTATGGATGCCAGATGCCGGATGACAACATCCGAGAGTTGGTTTTCTCCTTCTACAATGTGGGTTCCGGGGATAGAACTCAGGTCCTCAGGCTTGGTGGCAAGTACTTTACCTGCTGAGCCCTCTTGCTGGCCCCAGGTTGATCTATTTAGATGCTAGGGAAATAATGTGTTGGTGAAGGAAAACTTTACCTTAAATCTTAAATAAATGCTGCTGCTCACCGTGGAGGGCATTCCTGGCTTGCACATACTATCTCAATGCTGTCACAGTTGGTGGGTCTGCAGATACCGGGTCCATGGGTCACCCATCTGCCCTCCAGCCCTCGGCCTCACTGGCTTAACTGTCCCTCAGCCTCTGCCCTTCGAGAGTCCCGCCCACCCCTTGGCTGTACCACACAGACAGGCAGGTGCACTTCTTTGTGGGCTGGGCCTTATCCAACACTTGAACCTCACGGATCACTGACACGTTCGCTCTTTCTTGCTCCCTAACAATGACAGGCCAGGACAGCAGAGCCGAGGAATGTGAGTCTCTTGTAGACAAGATTCAGGGCCACAGGGACAGAGACAGTCCTCACTAATGGGACATGCAGGGCCCCAGCACCTTCTCATTTCTGCCTCTATATCAGACTGCAATTTCTGTAGCTCTCAGCTACAGGTAACAATCTGCTCTACCAGCATAACCCAGGCATGTCCCAGCCTTCACTTGACCCAACACCCACAGACTGGAGCCACTGGCTTCCCTCCCGAAGCACAAATGCAAGGGCTGTTGTTAGAAATAAAACCTGGGGTTCACGGAACCCAGTGATTGCACACAAAGAACATGTGGGCAAAACCAAAGTAGCTCAGCAAGGCAAAAGGACACATTACGCCCTTTAAGAGCGTCCTCCGAGCAGAGGGAGACTCCGTGGCTTCTCAGAGGGCAGGCACTGCTCTTCACGTCACAGCACTCCAGTTTATAGAGCTCTCCAGCTCCCAGAAAACCCGTCTCTGACTCTCAAACTCCCATTGAATACAATGCACGCTTAGAGAGAGAAAATTCAGACAGCACTCAACTATGCAGAAAAAAAAGATACTTATTAAACTATCAGCTGCAGCAGGGTGTGGTGGTGCATGCCTGGAGCCCCAGCACTGGGAGGCAGAAGCAGGTGGATCTCTGTGAGTTCAAGGCCAGC
>NW_008481258.1:0-3222 GCF_000622305.1 Nannospalax galili
GAACAGGCTCCAGTGGATGAACCCACACTGAAGGGCATTTGGGGACACAAATTAGACTCTATAGGCATATATATATCATTTATATATAATAAATACACTATAATATAATTAATATAATATAAATGTATATATTAGAGTACATGAAATTGGGCAGGGGTTGTAAGGGGCGTTCCGGTGGGGAGGGGATCTAAATATGATCAAAATGTCTTGTTTGAAACTCACAAAAATCCAGTTAAACAAGGAAAAAAGTAAGGTAGAGAGCAACAGAGGACACTTAACATTGACATAATGCACACATATATGCACACACACATACTCACACATGCATGCACACCCATATATATACACACACATGCGCACATGCAAGCACAAACAAAAGGAGTCAACACAGCGTCCCTGCAGGCCAGGGCTCTGCTCGTTCTCTTTCTCCTTTCACTTGTTCCCCAGCCAGGGATGATGTCCCAGGGCCTCTCATGGCCTGGCTCTGGGGGTACAAGGATGCCCAGAACCAGGAAACAGTAATCTTTCGGGAGTCTCCATTCTTCGGAGATACGGGCAATGAGCAGAGAGCACGTGAATGCCAGGTGTTGGGGTACACCTGTATCTCAGTGGTCAGGAACTGAGGGCATGAAGATGCAAGGTTCAGAGTCATCCTTAGCTACATAGAGAGTTTGAAACCAGCCTGTGCTACATGAGACCTTGTCTCAAAACACAGAACAAAGCAAAAAAGAAAAGCAAATGAATGTATGCTATGTGTGTGACAGGAAAAAAGCAAAGCAGGCTGGGAACACAGGGTGACAGACAGGCCTTAGGTCCTATGGTGATAGGTGCTGTTTGCTGAGATGACAAACAGGGACTTCAGATCTTGTCTGTTTAGATGACCATTTGAACAGGGGCCTAGAAGTGAAGTATGAGCTCTATGAGCTGGAAGAGCATTTCAGAGGGAACAGAGAAAGCGAAGGCTCTGAGACATGATCCTAGGGAGTCTCAAGGAGAGTGAAGAGCAGGGAGCATGTCCCTGTCCCTGCAGGCTGAGGCAGGAGGATCAACGCAACCCACAAGTTAGACACTAGCAGAGCCAACATAGCAAGACATTTTCTCAACAAACAAGCAAACAGCACTGAAAAGGATTTGGTCATTTAGCATGGCTGTAGATGCTGTCTCCTGGCTCTACCTGATGCTCAGCTAGAGTACAAGCCCATGAGGCTGGTGGGCCCACTAGAATCACTGAGCGGGGGAAAATCCTCTCCCCCCCAGGAGACTGCCCAGAGGGCTGCACAGTGAGGGTAAGCCCCATGTTCTGCAGTTAGCTTAAACCCACTGAGCTTTGTCCAAACTCTAGCATTTCCATCTCCTTGCTTGGTACCAGGCCCTGCCGGGCCTCATGCCTTCTGTCAGCCACTGAACAGCCCAAAGCCAGGGTGGTCCTGCTTCAGGCCTGGGGTGATCTGGGCTCAGCCTTTCGGTTCCTCGGTTTCCTGCTAGACATTTGACATTGGGGCCTGTGGGGCCTCTCCCTGGGATGGACAGGAAGCCATGGGCTCTGGCAATGCAGTTGGGCCTGAGTTAGGGAGTGGGAAATCAGACAGGGTAGATGCTGTCTTGGGTTTTCTGCCCTGACATGAGCAGGTTTTTGGTTCCAATCTGAAAACCAGGAGAGTGCACTGGGGCTGCCCGTTTGAACTACCAAACGCACTGGATTTTTAGTAAAAAACAAACCTTCTGGAAAGAGGAAAGAGGCTTTTAAGAAAGGATTGCTGGACTGGAAACCAGTAAAGTACTTTCACACAAGCTGAGTTCAATCCCCAGCACCCACATAAAACTCCAGGTGCACCTATAATCCCAGCACTGAGGAGGCAGAAACTGGAGGATCCCTAGGGCTTACTGAACACCAAACAGAGCCTAGGAGACCAAAATGGCCACTGTGAGCAGTTTTTGGTACTTGTTCACCCTGTGCTAGTTTCCCACTTCACCGTCTCAGACATCTGTCTGGCCTCTGGGGTGTCACAGGACACCTGCAGTTCCCCTGAGTCAGAATCAGGTATCCCCTGGAAGGAAAAGGTGGCTTCTGTGAGAAGGAAGGGCCCTCTGTCCCTTCCCACTCCATCCTGAGCCCCCTGATGCTCAGCCCTCTGCCTTGCCCTGGCCCATCCTGGCTGATGGCTACCCTCACCACCCTCTGCTCTCCAGTTTCTTTCCACAGTGCGATGTAGTGAATTTCGGCTCCTGGTTCATCTTTGCCTTCCCTCTCATGCTGCTGTTCCTGCTGGTCGGCTGGCTCTGGATCTCCTTCCTCTATGGTGGAATGAGCTGCAGGTAAGTGCACTTTCTTGGGGAGGGCTGGGTGGAGAAATCCGAGCTCTCCGGCCAGCCTCCAGTTGCCTTCTGAACACAGAAAAAGTGAGCTTATGGTCTCTGAGACCTGGGCCAGTAAGGCCAAAACATAATGTCTTTGCTTTCCTGTGTTTACAGTCTCTTTCTATTTATGACAATGAATCTTTGTGTGTGTGCAACTGTGTTTTTGATTGCACACACACATGCTCACACATGTGCACAGAGGCCAGAGGACAACCTCAGGTATTATTTCTCAGGGACTGTCTACCTTTTTTTGACGCTGAGCTGGAACCAGGTCTCTCACTAACCTGGAACTCACCAAGTAGGCTAGGCTGGCTGACCAGGAAGACCCAGAGATCTGCTTGTATCCGCCTTCTTAGTGCTGGGATTAAAAGTGTGCTCGACCATGCCCAGCTTTTTTACATGAGTTCTGGAGATCAAAGTCAGGGCCTCTCAGGGCCTCATGCCTACAAGGCAAATGTTTTGCAGCAGAGCCCTTTCTCCAGCCCATGATGTGATTCTTATTTTCCATCAATAGATTCAATATGAAGTTTACTATTTAAATACATTTGTAGGCGTTGTTCATTTTTTTTATTTGTTTGTTTTGAGACAGGGTCTTACTATGTAGCCCTGACTATTCTCAAACTTGCAATGTAGTCAGGCTGGTGTTGAACTCACAGAGATATGCCTGCTTCTCCCTTCTGAGTACTGGGATTAAAGGCGTGTGCTACCACACCCAGCTTGTTTGTTGTGCTGGATAGTTTCAGTTGTCAACTTGATATATCTGGGTAGAAGGAGCCTCAACTGGGGAATTGCTTCCACTGGACTGGCCTTGGCCATGCCTGTGGGACATTTTCTTGATTGTTGAGTGATGTGGGAGGGCCCAGC
>NW_008481259.1:0-3223 GCF_000622305.1 Nannospalax galili
GGAATGCTGCTTATTGGCTTGCTCCCCTGGCCCTTGCTCAGCCTGCTTTCTAATACAGCATAGGTCCACCTGCCCAGGGGTAGCACCGCACACAGCTTACACATCACTCAACAATCAAGTAAAGGCCCCATAGACATGGTCACAGGCCAATCCAATGGAGGAAATTCCCAGTTGAGGATCACTCAACCCAGGTGTGTCAAATTGACAAATACAACTATCTAGCACAAAGTCCATACACCCGAGCAAAAGAGGTCTGGGAAATGATGATTTCATTAGCCTGTGTTAGGAAAAAGAAACTAAGAGAACAAGTGTAGGTTCAATCATAAGATGTTGTTTTGTAAATTTTGTGAAAGCATTTGTTTTTCCACAAATAAAATATTTGAGTAATTACCCTAACGAGGAAATAATAGCTCATAGCATCTTTTTGAGACAAGTCATTATTCCAGCCACAATGTTCTTTCTCTTGCATCTTTAAATATTTTATAGGATAAAGTGAGAACTAGCCTAATTTAGACAAAGTTTACCTTAAATTAAAGTCAATACATATCTACATATATATGAAATTTAAAAATTTGGAACCCGCAGTGTTTAAATTTCTTTTATAAAACGTTGATTATGACTTGCTATGTGGCTTTTGATCTCTTGCCTTTTGATCAAATATATGAAAAATCCCCAGACATTTGCCCCATTGTTATAAAAATGTTAATGAACCCTGCCACACAGTACATAATTATTTCACATTAACTTGGATTTTTAAAAAACCAATTACTCAGTCTTTACCAAGACATGAATCTAATTTTCCTTACTTTAATAAAAAGATGAATTACATTTTGAGATTACGATTAAAATAAATGTATAACAGCTTTCCAAATAAGTTTAATGTTCTATGTACTACTATACTTAGCATCTAAAGGTGGGCAGAGAATGTTCTCATTAGATAAATGAATGGATGAATTATGTATCTGGACTTTTTTTCTCCTCATTTAACTTAGCCAAGTAGTGATCAGCCAAATGTCATCACTTATTATTGAGAAATGTCTTTTGCTATTTATTTAGGATTCTTTTCTAAACCTAAACCTATTGCTGTGATGAAATGTCTGAAAAAAGCATCGAAATGGAAGGGAGCTTACCTTGGCTCACAGTTGGAGGATGCTGTCCTTCTGGCAGGAAAGTTATGGTGGCAGGACCTTGAGGTGTTTGGTAATATGGAATCCTCGTAGCAGCTGCACTGAATGCTGTTGTTCAGGTAGCCTTATCCATTCACTCAGCCAAGATCCAATACTATAGAATGTGCTGCCCACAGTAAGATGGGACATCCTACCTTAATTAGTCTAATCTAGAGACACTCTTACAAGTGTACATGGAGGCTGACCTAATCTATTAATCCCTCACATGCAAGTCACAGGCTTGTTTCCTAGTTAATTCAATACATTATCATATTAGCAATATTAACCATTTTGTTTTATTCATATGGAGCTTACTTAATTGACCTATATAACTCCTGCAAATATTATACATGTTTAAACTTTATATATATATAAGGTAATAGCAAATTTTATTAAGAGAATACCTTGTACATCCAAACAGTATCTTCTCAAAGTGAATTTTTGTTACTGCAGTTATTTTCAATAAATACTCGAGAAGTTGTCAAACAAATGCTTTCACTGACCGGAGCATGCTTTCCAACTACTTCCCAGAAGGTAAGAATATACAGCACTAAAATGGTGGCTCCAAACTTGGGTGTTTGTCACTCAGATAGTCAACTGAGAGGTTGGATTTCAGATTTTATAAGAGTAGGAACATTTAATTCCTATTTCAGTCACTTCCTCTTACTGATTGATGTTTTCCTAGTAGTTTCGGGTGCAGATGAGAAACAGAAAAGACAGCTTGTGTGTAGCTCAGCCTGAGTGTGCACAATCAGACTGATTATGCGGAAATCAATCCGAATTTTCTTCTTGGGCGATGTTTGTTCTGACATAGTGATTGACATGCCAATGAATTTTTATTTATAACTTTCTTCTTTCATGGTGGTCTTCATTTTCTCAAGGTAGTTTCCTGTCTTTTGAAATTTGTCTTCATTTCTTGAAAAACAGGAGAAATCAATTCCACGGGTTTGTTTTGATTCCTAAAATTGTTTGCTAATGCACCCTGAGCATGGTACAGCTTTATATGTCAGAATGTTCAGGATTATACCAGAAAACATCTAGGAAGTACCACCAGTTCCTTTGGGGAGATGATGGGTGGAAGCAGGTGAGAGGTTAGGGGGATGGTTCTTGAATTTAAGAACGGAAGAGTTATCTCTCTCTACTCTTTAACTTATTTTACAGTTTTGGGGGCATTCTGAATTCCAGTTTTAAATGCGGTTATTTGCAATTGGAAGACTTCTGACTTGACAAGAATGGAATTTTAATAGTCCTTATCCATAGCAGGGTCCTGATAAATATGCTATAGTATGCACCTATATTACATTGTGGTTCTAGCTACTGAAATGTGATGACAACAACAAAATAAGTTATTCTGTGAGATTAAAGTGAAAAAAATCATAAATCATTAAATTTCCTAATCAGTTGACTTTAAATTGAACCAATGAGAGATTTTTCGGGGAGGGCGCAGTCTAATTGGGTAAGCTTTGAAAGCACTTAAAAGGCATAGCCATGTGACTCTTTGGAGTAGCAGAGACTTAGGCAGCGTTCAGAAGCATGTCTGTTCTGTTAGCTGGTTTTCTCATTGTTGCAACAAAAATCTGACAAAAGCAATTTACAGAAGAAAGGGCTTATTTCAGCTCACAGTTCCAGAATACCATCTGTTAAGATGAGGAAGTCATGCCAACAGGAGCTTGCAGTGGCTGGTCACAATGCAGTCAGGAAGCAACAGTGATGGACACTGGAGATCAGCCTTCACTGGACTTCCAGCCTATGAAAGAGTACTGCCTACGGTTCGGTAGTACTTCTTACCTCAGACAATACTATTGAGAAATGCCCTCATAAAGTCCTGGAAGCTTATCTCCTAAGTGATTCTCAATACTGTCAGTTGATAATCAGTATTAATTGTGACACTACTATGTTCCAAAGCTGGGAGAACAAAGTATGCTGACTCATTGAGGGGACAGTTATTGCCCAAGATGGGTCCCCAACTTGATTTTGGCTTTATGAGACCTGGGAAAAAATACTACTATAATGTACTGCACTTGTGATTCATAGAAATTTGAATATGTATTTTTTTT
>NW_008481260.1:0-2744 GCF_000622305.1 Nannospalax galili
ACACACACACACACACACACACACACACACACACACGTAAGAAAAAAAAATAATAAAATAAAATATGTTGTAACTGACGGTGGTGGAACACGCCTATGATCCCAGTTCATGAGATGCAATGGCTGGAAAACTGAGTTTGAGGCCAGGTTAGGCTATGTAGCAAGACTTTGTCTCAAGCAAAATTTGTGTAGATTAGATATACTTAATACTGTCTCATGTCACTGAAAACTTTACAGAGGTTGCTGTTCATAGACAGGCATTTATTCTTTGAGGTATAAATGTGAAAATACTTTAGTCAATATTTCTTTTATTGGATGTCATAAACTTAGATACATCCCTGCTAAGCTTTTATGCTGTTGTTTGTTTACTTTGCTTTTTTAGACAGGGTCTTACTACATAACCTTGGCTGGCCTGCAACCCTCTGTGTAGACAAAGCTGGCTTCAAAGGCACAGAGACCTACCTGCCTCTACCTGCTAAGACCAGTGCTGGAATTAGAGGCATGCGACACCATGCTTGGCTTATTTTGTTCTTTTTCTGTTTTGTTTTGTTTTAAAGTATTTCTTTGGTGTTGCTTTTTTGTAAGAAGTAACATGATTACATTGAAAGCATTTGATTAGTTTGGAAAATATTGAAAGGGAGTGAATAGAAAACTTATAGGAACACTGATGTATTTCACATTATTGTTGTTGAAGGTTGATGGATTAGTTTTCTTACCAAACGATTTTAAAAAATTATAGTAGACATACAGTTTCGAATTTATATTCTGACATGATTTCATATCTTCATTTTGAGGATTATATCAGTTTATGTTTCACAGGATTTTCTATTTTTTTAACTTCCCAGACTGTGACTTGTATCTCAAGAAGTTCATTGAGGGCATAAGTGAAGGCATACTGGGGCTGTAGAATGGTAATAGAAAAATAGTGGAAAAGTTTTGACACCAGGTAATGGGAGAGGTCCAACATCAAGGCCTGGATACCCAGGGCAATGTGTGGAGTGAGGCCTGCAGCTGGGTCTCAGGGAAAGCGGGAGGTCCATTTCAGTGAATCAGTCTTCCCAAGACCAGAATTTGCAAATAACAGAGGCTGCACCTGTCCCCAGCACCAGAGGCAAACCTCTGCCATGCACAGCCTGGGACCTAAGGGGAGGGGGCTGTGGGAGATGTAACCACTCAGAGAACACTGAAATTTCTGCCCAACATCAAGTCCTCCATGCTCTACTCTGCTCTACCATCAGCCCACTGGCAGAGGAATGTGGAACTGTGGCTCAGGCTAGGGGTCCAAAGTGTCAGACTAATGAGAGTGAACCATAGTTCCAAGTTCACAAATGGGGCCACAGCTTCATGCTCATAGGAGTGGAACCCATCCAGAACTCTGTTATCGTCCACTTACCCTGGAGCTGAGGTCCCCTCCTGTGAGCTAGAGTTGTGGTGTTCCCCTGTGAATATTTAGCTCTGGTCCCCTCTTATGAAATGGGAGCTGTAGTCCAATTCTGTGAGGTGAAGATGAGGGTCCCATCCCATGAGCCAGAGTTGTGTTCTCGTTCTCTGATCATGGAGCTTTGATCCCCCTCCTGTGAGCTGGAGCTGTTGTCCCTTCCTTTGAACGTGAAGTTATGATTCCCCCAGAACCTGTGAGCCAGAGTTCTGGTCCCTTCACATGAGCTGGTGCTCTGGTCCAATCTGGTGAACCTGGAGCCATGCTCCCCTCCTATGAACCCAGAGCTGTGGACACTCCAGTGAACCTAGAGCCGAGGCCCCCTACTTTAATCTAGGACTGTAGTTCCCACATGTGAGCTGGAACTGTGGTTCCCCTTTGCCTTCCCCCAAAACAGGAGCTGTGGTTCCTCCATGGGACCTGGAGTGGTTCCCTCTTTTGAGCTCTTTTGTTCTTTTCTTTTAAAAAATACTAATTATTTCTATTTTATGTGTATGAGTATATTGACTGCATGTATGTAAGTGCACCTGTGCCACGCAGTACCTGTGGGGGTCAGAAGAGGGAGTGAGAGCCCTTGGAACTGCACTTACGAATAGTTATCGGCTGCCATGTGGTGCTAAGAATAGAACCTGGGTCTTCTGTAAGAGCTGCCAGTGCTCTTAAAGACTGAGCCATCTCTCCAGCCCCTGTTTTGTTCTTTTCTTATGCTCTCTTAGACCATATGGTGAGAGAGCTTCAGTTATATCCACAGCACTGCTGATTGTCAGGTTAGGAGACCAAAGAAATATTTAGTCATGTGGATGCATAGATCTGTTGTCACTTTTGACAAAGCTAGTAACTATTCATAACTTCAGGCACATTTGCATTTATTTTTCTAATATGCCGTTTATTGATTGTATGTGCTATTTGATTGGATTGTGAACATGTCTAGTACCGTGTATCTTACATTCCTCATTTCATAAATGAGGGAAATGAGGCTGAGGAAGTCAAATGACTTCCTCGGGGTAAAAGTATTGAAAATAGAAACATACTGGAAGTAGGCAGATCGAACTCCAAAGTCCACATTCTTTTTAGATATATATTTTTGAGAATTCTATGCATGAGTGTTGTTTCTGTATCAATTCAACCTCTCCTAGTCCCCATCCAACTCCTCTCTTCTCCCCCTAATATCCTCCCAATTTCTTGTCCTCCTCTTCTTTGATAGGGGCTGAGGACTTAGAATTTGAAAACCTAATTGGGAATTCGTCTCTGGAAAAAAAACTGAGTCTCTCTCTCTCTCTCTCTCTCTCTCTCTCTCTCTCTCTCTC
>NW_008481261.1:0-3224 GCF_000622305.1 Nannospalax galili
TGCAGGCAGCACCCATGGGATCGCAGGCAGTGCCCGTGCAAGCGGAGCAGCTGCGCCCAGAGACAGCACCCAGCACCAGAAGGGCAGAGGGGCGGTCGCACATATCTTTGTTTTTTGTATAACCCACTACATCCAATTAGTGCTTCACATTGTGTGCAAAGGTGTGGGGCCACCCGTTGGAATGAGGGAAACCTACCAGCTGTAACACCCTCAAAAAGAATAATACTCACTACCTCAGCAGAGAGCAAATGTTAGCAACTCCTCAGGAAGGGGTGGGCCCTAGAAACCATCTACCTGATCTTTACCAGAGTTTTGACTGCCTTGATCTTGTGCCAGTCTTGTATGAGTAACCACAACTACTGTGAGTTCATGAGTGCAATGCCATGTCATGTTCCAAAGACAGCATTTCACAGCACTCCTCCAGGTTGAGAGCACTGGATGCTCATGCAGATGAACTGGGTTCAATTCCCAGCACCCATATGGCAACTAACAACCATGTGTAACTCCAATTCCAGGGGAATCCAGAACCCTCTTCTGACCTCCAGGGGCATTGTACAACACAGGTGCACTTACATATGTGCAGGGAATACACAAAGAAACAAAATAATAAATAAATATTTAAAAATTAAAAATCAATGCCCCAAATTCTAACAGCCAATAAACAGATGAATAAAATATGGTATGGAATATCATGCTGCAAGGAAGAGGAAGGAAATATTGATACATGTTACAGCATAAATGAAACTTTAAAAATGATGCAAAATAAAAGACACTGGACACAAAGACACCCTATACTGTTTGAGTCCATTGTATTAATTGTTTCAGATAAATGGATGGATTTATAGTGGCAGAAAGTTGATCCATGGTTGCCTGGGGCAGAGGTGAGCATGCGAATTGACTGTAAATGGGCATGAAGGGTCTCACAGAGTGATGAAACTGTGCTGGGACTGGAATATGCAACGGAGGTGGCAGTAGATAAATGTATAACAAAGCTGTTGGATTGTAAGCTTAAGTGAATTGCATGGTATATAAATGTTTTCTCAATAAAATCAAAAAAGAAAAAGAAAACATTACTTCTCCCACTCGCCATCTTCTGCCAAGAAAAATTTAGACTTTTCTTGTACTTGAAGACCTCTCAAAGCAATGCCTGCTTAGGATCCAGTCTCCTTCCCACTTTATATTTTTCACCAGTCAGGAACCTGCAGTTTCTCCACTTCCAGTAGCATCTTGCTTAGCTCATCAACTTTTCAGCTTTTCCCTTTTGCTGACACTTGGCTCTTGGTGGCCGTCACATAAACATGGAGTGAGTGAGTTGTACTTGGAAGTCCTCAGGCCCACAGGGGGTGCATGAAGCGCTAAGAAGCAAATTTACAAGCAATCATGTGCAAACATACCTCTTATTCTAACAAATGTCATTTTTCTAATCCTATGTGATCTTATAAGTTTTTTAACAAGTTGACAAGGAGTTAGGTTTTGTCACTGTCGTATCTTAAGTGACAAAGAACTGTTTTGAATGGGTACTATTACAATATGACACCACGACCCTGCCTGAGATCAAACTTAGTAGCCACACGATATTCTTGCTTGTTTTTGAGACAGAGCCTCACTGTGTAGCCAAAGCTAGCACATTCTGTATGCAATTCAAGCTGACTTCATAGCCATGGTCCTCCCTCATCTGCCTCCTAAATGCTGGGATTACAAGTGTGCTCCATCACACCCAGCCCTATATAACTTGCTTGATTGCAGCTTCCTCAGCAACAGAAATGAAGCACAAGAAGTCAGGGTACTCGGCATGCACACAGGGCATTCTTATAGCCTGGGTATAAGTAGATAGAATAATAAAGTACATATTTGAAACAAGAAGGCTAGAAATTACTGTTCCAAGAAACACAGTTAGCCACGAGAGGCAACCCAATGGAAGGTTCTCGTTGGGTGTTAATACTCCTGGAGATCTTATTACCTCTTAAGTCAGGAGTATAAATATTTACTAAGAGAATTCACCCATGCTTATTGTTCAGTCAGACCACCAATGTACAGTGGGGAGTTACTATGTGTCAGACAATATATTGTGTTAACAAATATTGTATCATATAACAGGTAAGTTAAGCATAATGGGAAAAGCAAGGGAAAAACAGCATGCCCTATTTGTTGAGTTAAAAATCATGTCTTGGCTGTTCTATTTACTGACTGTCCAACTTGAAGCAGAAACCTCTCTAAAGCTTTTTCCCCATCTATAAGATGGAAATGAAATATGACCTACCTCACAGGCATTCTTGAAGCATAAGGTAATACCTGTGAAATTCATAGCCTGACACTTAGTTAATAAGTACACAATCAAACAGCTTTTATCAAGTTATGTGTTATTTCCTAGAAGGCTTTGTGAAGATTTACGTTGATTTTTTTCTTAAGTGTTGAGAAAAATGATCAGTGAAGGAGTCTGGGCCTAGAGTTTTCTCTGTGAGGCAGTGAATCTAACTTCTGTAGTCAATAGATATACAGGACTAGTGTGATTTCCTACTTCATCTTGGGCCATTGTTGGTGACTGAATCTTTGAAGGTGTTTACGTCAACTAAGTTGCTAATTTTATTGATGTTGAATTGCTTACATGTAGCATAATATATATTTTCTATATGAATATACAATATAACTATAATGATATCATTATTAATCCTGTTGTTGGAAATTTCTAGAAATTTTCTTAGATTTGTTGACTTCCTCCATAAAACCAACACTGGGTTTTGTTCATTTTCTCTCTCAGCAGTTTCTGCTCTTAATACTTATTCCCTTTCACTGATTTTGGGTTCACTTTTCTTTGTTTTTTTCTTCCTAGTTTCTTAAGAACTGTCTTGAGCCATTAATATTATACTTTCTTTTCTATCAAAGGCATTTTAATGTTATAAATTTCCTTCTGAGAGCTGCTTTAACAGCAAACAAATTTTAACATATTGTATTTTCATTATTACTGAATTATATTTTCTAACATTTTTCAGTGATTTCATCTTTGACCAAGGATTATTTAGAAATACATTGCTTAATTTTCAAAAGTCAAGTTTTCTAGACAGCTTATTACTTATTTATATTTTAATTCCACTGTAATCAGAGAACATGATCTGTATAATTTCAATCCATTTAAATAACAGAGGCTTGATTTATAGCCATAATAACATATGGTCCGTCTTGGGGAACACATATATATGCTTAGAAAGAATGTTCTCCACAGTTAC
>NW_008481262.1:0-2998 GCF_000622305.1 Nannospalax galili
AAGCTTGCTATAATGGGGTTAGATTGTGAAATGTGCCCTGTAGGCCCGGTAGTCCCCAGCTGGTGGCATTATTTTAGTAGGGTTAGAACCATAGGAGTCAGGGCATAGATGGAGAAAGTAGGTCACTGGGGGTAAGACCTTGAGGTCATAGCCTAGCCTTGACTCCAACCTGAGCTTTCCTATCTGCTTCCTGGTGTTCTGATATGCAGGCAAGCAGTACTTTGTACTCCTGCTACCTGCAGCCGAGCTATCTCCCACCATGATGGACTGTATCCCCTCAAATCAAGCTTCTCCATCAGGTACTTTGTCACAGTAGTGAAAGAACTAAGTAATACAGAAAATTGCACCTCTGGTCATTGCTATGATAAATCTCACCATGTGATTTGACACTGGCTCATGGGAAGAATTTGGAAAAGATTGGGCTAGAGAAGCTCCAGAGTTCTGTAAGAAGAGTTTAGTGGATCATTCTGGGATGGTCTGAACATTTGTGGAAACAAGACTGTGCTCATGAGCTTTCAGAGGAAAGGAAGTGTTCTGCTGAGGTTGGATTAGAGGTCATACATATCACATGTTGGCAAAGGATCTTGCTGCATTCGGCCCAGGTCCTGAACATTTGGGTAGGGGATAATTCAAACTGATGGACTAATTGTTTGGAAGAGGAAACTTTAAGATAGCATAGCGTTCAGGCTGTGATGTGCTCGCTGCCCCTGCTCTGGGCCATATTCACAGAGAAAGAGAGCAGAAGGTCAGAAGAAAGACATGAAAAATATACAGTTTGGCAAGGAAAGCAGCATGAGCAAATTTAAGGCTGGGACGAAACAACGTTGGCTATTAAAGAGATTAGTAAAACTGAAGATAAACTTTGCACTCTAGACTGGAATGATAAGAAAGGCACCTTGAGGGCAAGACCCCATCCGCTGAAAAGTATGTGTAAATGAATGATAAAGGGCAGTGTTCAAACAGAGAGTGCAAACACAGGGACTCCCTGTTTGAAGACAACCTCCAAGGGAAGTGTTGTCTCAGGTTCAGCTGCCTAGGCACACACAGGTTACTGCAGCTGTGGTGAAAGGTGGGGGTCAGGCTATATCTCAAACTGGCAGCAGAACTTGGTGTTGCTTCTATGTGGTAGTTTGCAGACACGTGAGATGCGGGAGTGAGGGTGTCATGAACGCTTGTGCCACGATGAGGCCGGGCGATGTACAGCAGAGTCAGAGTCCTGCCCTGTGCTGTGTATGAAGCTGTGAAGATGAAACCTAAGTTGGGGTGGAGACCAGGGATTGTGGGGATGTCAGGAATGTGGGGTATCTGCTGAGGAAAGACAGCTGCAGCCTCCGAGAGGGCCCAGCCTAAGAGGGGGGCAGCATGTACTGCAGGCAGTTGAGCTGAAAGGGGAGGCTGCTCAGGTCTGTTTGGGTAGAAGTGATGCCATCATAAATCCCCATGTCAGAAATGGAGCTGCAGCACTTAGTGTTTGCCCCACTGGATTCCAGCCTTGTTTTGGCTCATTTTTCCTCACTACACATGCATTCCTTTGTCCCCAAACTTAAATTCACTTATGCTCCTTACTTAGTCAAACTGCAATTTTTCTTTATGTTCCACTTCTGCACTCTGTCGCTGTAACTATGGCTCAGAGAAGTTATCAGTAACCATGCCCTAGCTCAGATGCTGCGCTGTCTTGAAATTTATTTCACCAGACAAATTAGACTATGACTTTTGAAATCATCTCCACTCAAATCTCAGGACATAATCAGAATTCAGGCTGATCCTTTGCCAGAACGTAAAACGAATAGAGTCTAATCCAATTCCGGACAAAGTCCTTGTTCTCCTCTGAAACCCCATGAATCCATGTGCATGTTTACTCTATGCTACTACGTATTAGAAATTTGTAATTTCTGATTTTATAGGAACTCACAGTTAAGAGATTGACAAGTTTCAGAAGACACTTTAACTTTTGAACAGTATTAAAAATATCGACTATGGGGACTTTCAAAGTCAGAATGAATATATTTTATATTAGGTGATGACTATGAGCTTATAGGATACAGGGGTGAAAAGCTATGGTTTAGATGTGGAATGTTACCCCATAGGCTTCTGATGGGATACTTGGTAGCAACTAGTGGCATTCTTTTGGAAAGTTTTAAAGCCTGTAGGGGGTAGGGCCTTGCTGGAGCACATGGGTCACTGGGAGGGCATACCTTCAAAGTTACAGCTTGGACCTGCCTTCAACCCAAATCTTTTTGCTTCCTGATCCATCAGTGTATGAAAAAGCAGTGCTATACACTCCCACTGCCACGGAGCTGTCCATCATCATGACTTCCCTGCCACATAGACTGTATCCCACAAACTATGAGCTAAGATAAAGTCTCTGCCTTTAAGTTTTGTTCTGTCGGGTGTTTGGTCACTCCCTTGAGAAAAGTAACTAATACATTTGCTATTACTAGTCCATGATACATGTGTGATTCATGTTCTGTCAACATGTATAGACCTTGGGCGGGTGCTTTAAAGAGGACACTGGAAAGACCGCTGGGGGGGAAAAAGTGCTTTAAAGTAATCAGAGAAGGATAATTTGTACCTCTTTGTTTTGAATAAGAGGCAAGGCAGGGAAGGGATTCATGAAGTTTAGAAACAGGATGAAGAGTTATTATAGAGAAAACTTTGGAAACTGCTGAGTGGTAATATCTCTAAAGCAAGTTAATAACTTGCTGGAAACCCAAGAGGGAGGCATTTTGTCTTAGCCTGGCCATTAAGCACAAAGCACAAACTTTCAACACATGATTTATAGCCCTCAGAGCTCCAAAGACTTCATTAAAAAGTACTAAATAAAGCCTGACACCTCCCAAGGTGTCCCATAGCCTGGGCTATAGAGAGATAAGGAGTCTTTTCCAAGGTCAAACTTTAGGCAGTAGGAAGCTCATAGATTTGAGTAGGTTAAATGAGAACCACAATTAATGAGAGGGGAGAGAGAGAGAGAGAGAGAGAGAGAGAGAGAGAGAGAGAG
>NW_008481263.1:0-3229 GCF_000622305.1 Nannospalax galili
AGTACTCTTTCTTTACTTTGGCTAGTCATAGACTTGAATCTCTTTCTTCACTCAAAGTTATGGCACCAATTCCAAATTCATCAAGAAGTCCTAAGATCATACTCCAGTTCCCACAGGAAGCCTCATCTGGGCCCTGCACTTGTCTCTTAATGCTCTTTTGACTTGCTTGCTTTGCTTGCCTTCTTCCATGTGAAGTGTAGACACAAGCTCACATCTAGACATCCTGAATGCCAGTCATGTGATCCATATTGTGCTCAACACCCAGCAGATTCAAAGAAGCTCAGAATAAGCGACAGCTTCTGGTCAAGAAGACCAGGATATCTTTTAAACCAAGTCCCTTAGTCATTGGATAATATAGTTTCATAAAGCAGAATTAATTCTCCACAAAATCTTATGTTCCAGGGTACCTGGAAAGCCCATGTCTAGTTTCAATGGACACATGGTATTCTGGGCTAGCACTGCCCACCAACCATCTCCTTTACCTTCTTAACAGCATCCTGATTGAGTTCTTTATGAGGAGTTGGCTTTACCTCGTGGCATGTCTTCTTGGAAGGAAGGGGAAGGGCAACCAGTTCCCTCTTCCCCACAGAAGCAGGTATGGTCCCTGAAGTCTCTTTCTCTATGGTCTTTTTCTCACTGCCTTAGAACAAATCAGGGTGTCAGCCAAGAACCCTGCTTGAGCCAGGCATTTACTTCTGACTTGCTGATTCTCCAGCTGAGGTGAAATGCTGGCATTGAATAGCTCTGTAACATTCAGAGGAGATGACCCACCTGTTCCTGCTATGCTCCCCTACCTCCTGTCCTGGATCCTGCTTCATTTCTGTTCCATTGTTATATTTTCCATCAAGGCTGTGAACATCTCCCAAATTCTTACTTTTCTGCTGAACATAAGTTAGATATATCTTTCTGTTACTTATAACCAAAGATCCCTAGCAGATACTTTTTTCTGTCACAGGTTTGCTAAATAATAGAAACACTGAGCCAGGGGTTGAGATTGTCCTACTGTATGAGTTATTTTTCATGTTACTTAACAGAAGCAGCTTATTTTGGCTTACAGTTTAGAGGGTACAGTCTATCATGGAGGGAAGGCTTGGCAGCTGGAATGCTGGTGGCAGAAGCTTACCCCATGGCTTGCTTCATCACATCTTAGTGGATCAGGAAGCAGAGAGATAGAACTGGGTGTGGGTCTGCATTATAACCCACCAGCTAGGTCCCATGTCCAAAGGTTCTATACCCTGTCCCCAACCCCCACCCCCAAAACAGTGCCACCAACTAGAGACCAGGTATTTAAATACATGAGCTTGTGGGAGATATTTCACATTCAAATCATAACATCAATGTCAGGTCTGGAACCCAAGTATGACAAAGGCTAATTCCATTTTAATAATTTCAGATGTTCTCCAAAGAATTTGAAGGTTTCTTTGGGGGAAATAATTTTTAAAAATCAAATTTAAGAACAATTGTTTTGGTGACCTGTCCATTTGGAAGGAAGGTCTAGAATCAAGGAAGCATTCAAAGTTTACTTGTTCTTTTGATCAGTTGGTTGTACAGATGGGACTATGCTATGTTGAAATTACAAGATGTGGTTGGAACCACTGTGCCAAAGGGGGGAAGAGTCAGGGAACACATGGGAAGGGACTGTGAGGGAATAAGAAATCAATATGTACCCCTCACATACCTAACATACCTAAGGAGCCCTGGAGAAACCACACGGATCTTTCTAGATGGGAGCTCTTAGTGGCTTATGTCCACATGGACTTTAGAATCAGTCCAGGAGCCTTGGAAGGCTGTTTGGAGGCAGAGACCCTGAGCTTCGCCTCCAGTCTTCTTGGCAAAGGGCACAAAAATTGAGCTATCTACGAGCCTCACAGACTTCTTGAAACAAACAGTGACCTGCTTACACAGTTTCTGAAAAATCCCACATCTGACAGAGAGCTGGGACAGCTGCCTCCCAGGTGGTCTTGCCAGGACAAACACTGCAGGACCTCAGTGCCAACAGAACCTAGCTAGCAAAGACCCACAGAGGCCGTGTGGCGGCCTGTGGGGTTGGCTCTGGACAAACAGCCCGATGCTGACACACATATCAAACCTGGGTCAATACATCATCTGTGACAAACCAGCTGGGAAAGGCCCTGGCTCAATGGACTGTTTAAACTTATGACTTATAAGGGGGTTTGATGGTTAGGTGACTTTAGTGAAAGAATTAGATTATCTAGGTAAAAATGAAACATGCACAGTGAAATTTAACATATGGTTATTCTTCTTTCAGAGTCTATTTTCCACTGTTGTCTCCCAAATGAAAATTAGGGACAATTGTTAATTAACGATTTAGCTATGTTCCTTTTTGAATTGTGTATTCTAAAAAAACATTTTCCTTACAGCTATATTAAGCAAGAGAAAATGCTTAATGTATCTTGAGCTGTGAAAATAATTGAGGATAAGTGGAGATACATCAAAATGGATAAGGAAATACAGGGGCAATTTCTACTTTTTGATTGGGTTTGGTTGAGTCTTTGCGAGTGCGAAACACCACAGTCCCACATGCCAGGCATCTTTGTAGACATTCCTGAGTTCTTATGGGAAAGGATGTGACAGGAAGTAGGTTATTTTTTATGTCCTAGGTTACTCCTAAGCATCGTAGGGGTAGAAATGAGGAAGGGGCTTTGGGGGCATTTGTGTAAGGGAGCAATATAGGGATATTTTCTCAACTCTATCCATCTTCTTCTGATAGATTTACCTCAAACTGGGGATCCCTGTCCAGAGGTGGGGACCAGAAAACAGAACAGTACTGGGGAGATGTTGGATACAAGAAGAACACATTATTATTGTTGTTGTTGTTATTGTTATTATTTTAAGATGGTTCTCCATGTAGTCCAAGCTGGTCTGGAACTTGTTATGTAGGACAGGCTGGCATCGATTTCACATAGATCTACCTGTCTCTGCCTCTGGAGCGCCAGGATTAAAGGTGTATACCAACTGCTTTGGGCTCTACCCCATTATTTATGAATAGGAAGCCCTTCTCACCCTGAGCTTTGCACCTAGAGCTGGGTACTGGTTATTGCTCAGGAATGTCTAGAGGTCTGATTGGAGGACTCCCTTAGTTTTGCTTTCAGACTCTTCTATTGTGGAACACATATATCTGCTATCTCCTCTCAAATCTCTCACTCCTTCACCCCCATTTCCTGCCCAGGTTTCTTTACTCTTGTTGAAGGGGATGGCCTTGGCCTTT
>NW_008481264.1:0-3230 GCF_000622305.1 Nannospalax galili
GGGGGAGGCAAAGTGGTGGAGAGAAGGAGAGGACTTTTACTTGACCTGCATGGGATTGGTACCAGTGCTGCTGTCTCTGCGTAACCACAAGCCTACATGACCTTTCTCACTAGAAGGAAGGCAGGTTCACTTCCACAGCTGATGCCATTAGTGCTCCTCTCCATGTTCCCATTCCACTTTGGCCTGTTCTGGTGGTTAGCATCTGCTCTTACCAGGTAGATGCCTGGGCTCCATCACCCCACCAGAGGAGTAACTTTGTGCTATGTAACTCCCACATCCCAGAGCTTACCCTAGGAATCTCTCCAATCACCCACAGAGGAGTGCCATAGCCTGGCATCCCATGTTGGCTGCCTTCCCTTTCCAGGGCTTCTACTCTACTCCAGGCAAGGCACATCTTCCCATTACAGTACACGGGAGAAGGCTAGAGAGAACTAAACACTGGGGTTCCTCCTGTGGAGATGTTTTGCCTCAAGCATAAGGCAATTATAAGCAGAGAGTTCCAAAAATCCACTTTATAAGGGCAAAGATTGACCATTTCTAAGGAGTTCTCACCCAGACTCCAGGTAGATGGGAATCAAGCCTCCTTTCAAAGGCCACATTCATCAGACATCAAGACACGTCCCTCTAATTCCATACCTTCCAAGCCAGTGCCTAAGCTCCTTGATTCTTCATAGATTCTATCCGGTGCATACTCTGCCTCCCTAAGTAACACTGGGGGCAAGAGGGTTGTGGGTAAGAAGACATAACCTTGGACTCACGGAGAAGGGTGAGGGCAGTACACAGAACACTCTCCACACCTACATGTCCTTATGAAATTCCACAGGTAGACCTTGGCGCCTCAGCCACTTTGACACAGTAAGAGAGAGATGCCATGCTGGGTAAGAGATGTTTAGAGCAGGTTGATAAACAGACTGAAAATCAAAGAATTGTGGGTAAGGAGACAATGTAATGCAGGTGATCCCTGCCACTTCTGAGGCTCCTGTGGTGTCCCACACCTCTGCCTGTTAAGTTGTACCTTGTTTAATTACCTGATGCACTGACCCAGGGTGGAGAAGTGGGAGCTGCCTGGACCCCACAGTTCTGCAGAGCCACATGTTCCAGCCTCACAGAGTCTGGCACTGATCATCTGGACTCAGTCACTCCACGTTTTATTGCTTCCTTATGATTCTTCACTTCACTGTCCTTGAAAATATTAATGCTTTCTATTTTGCATGTATATTTTAATTCTTGGCTTTCATCTCTATATTTGGGTTTGTTTTAAAAGTACAGCTTAAAAAAAATTAAATAAACCAAAAATTTGCCAGACCTTTTAAATGTGGTCCCCTCTACATTTTTGAAGTTGTGACTTTAAGGCTGAAAAGTTTTTTCTGGAGAATGAGAGTTCATCTTGAAAGACAGCAAGGTGAGGTACCATATGGCAACCCTCCAAGCAGGGGGTCAGGGGAGGCACCCCCATCTCCTCTCTCAGACAAGCTGTTCCCAGTTAACCCCTTACACCTGGAGAGTACTTCATAGGGTGCAAAGTGGGCATGCACTATTCATTTCTGTGATGCAGTCACTACCAGTTGGGGCAATGATCAGATAGCACCAGTTGTCCCCACTTATCTGGGCAGAAGACTGAAGTTAAGTGACATGACATGAGTTGTTTGAGGTCACATAGCAGAAGAAAAGAAGAGGAGGAGGCATATAACCACGTCTTGAGTCCAGCAACTTGTAATTCAGAGCTTTGTGTTCTTCCTATGACTACTCCTCTCCTGGCCTCCAACGATGGATATCAAGGGAAGCAGCTGCATATTCTCTGAATTGGCATCACTAAATATAGGACCATGTGAACATAATCCCAAAATGTATACTGTGGCGTGAGTTTTACACAGAAGTAATTGGCAGTTTACAGTGACAGCTTGCATAGAACACTGCTGTTTAGATTCCTGTTTCCTCCACCACCTAGCAAATTTAATCGGCCTAGTGGTCAGTAACTCCTGAAAATTCCTTTCATGCTTAAAGTATCACCTTCTTCTTACAAACGGGGAAACTCCAGTGTGATCCTTACCCCATGCCAGGGCCACTCCAAGCCTGGTCTGTGGACCAGTGACATCAGTTATCCCCTGGGAAATGGTTAGAGCTGTGAATTCTTGCCCTCTCCCCAGGATTCTACAGGGTCGGAATCCCTGTGGATTACCTCCAGCCACCTGTACTTTTTTAGGAGAGGGGTTAGTCATGCTGGGGATCAAACCCAGAGCTTCACATATGCTAAGCAAGTGTTCTACTACTACTAAGGTCCAGTCCATTCCCCCATCTGTATTTTAACCAACTCTCCAGTTGCTCTTGGTGATTGTTACAGTTTGAAATAGTATTCTGTATTTGGAAGCCGGTTTTCCATGTTGGAAGACATATACTCTTGGCTGGCTGGATGTCTCCAGTCTGAGATGAGCTTCCCAGACAGTGAAGGCTGTTTCTCTGTTAGAAGTTCCAGGTTGGATTAATATGGATTGAATACAAATATAGAAAAACCATAGAGCTTAAAATAGTCATTGAAATACTTGGGCTTCTTACAAGAAATTACTCGGGGGAAGGGGAAGGAGCTCCTGGACTACATTCGAAAACTTACCAGAAAAAGAACCCTGAATTCTGCAGACACAATGTGGGGGAACTGAGATTATAAGCAGCATTTTAAACTAACCTGATTCATGCTCAGCAGGATGTCAGCCTCCTCCCTAGAGTCCATGTAGGTCTTTCCACCTGCTTTCCAAGGGTTTTCTTCCAGTCTGACAAAAACCTTTGAATAGATTCAAACTATCGGCCACAGCAACATGACAATAGGCATTCTGCACTTTTATCCTTTTAACATTTTGCGTTTCACTTTTTTAAAAACTCACATCTGATATTCAGGAAAGAGCTACTAGATTGTTCAAGATCTTTTTTTTTTACATTGTTAATCTTAGTTTTATACATCCATATATGTAACTCTACCAACTTCTGGGTTAAAATGTACACCACTTTCTTGTTTGTTTTAGCATCAGGCTGATTTGGGGAAACATGCCACTGAATCAGCAATACAGAATTTTTCTCACTGTCCTGGAATCTGAAATATTCCATGTTCTCACTCTCTATATGACCTCAAAATTATCTAGAAATAAAAAGACTGGCATTATCTCAGCATTGGAAACTCTCTTCCTGGTTTGGCACTATCACAATGAAGGGAGGAAAGAATATCAGAGCTACGAACTGAC
>NW_008481265.1:0-3217 GCF_000622305.1 Nannospalax galili
CCCCCCCCACTGTCCTCCACCCAACTCAATGTACTCCACTATATACACAATACAGCCTATAGAGTCTGATTTGTGTCCCTACATGTCCCTCAGCATGCATGGGTCGGTCTCCTGAAGCCTGGTCAACCTACCAAGAGTTTTATCCTTGTAAGAAACTGCAGCCATCAGTTGCCAAAAGCTCCTTAAGTTGAGTTGGGAATTCTTACCCAGTTCCCCATATCTTTGCTGGGGTTTTGTCCGATTTGAACTTGCGTGGGTCTTGTGCATGCTGTGCCATCGCTGTGAGCTCACAGGTGTAACTGACCAGCTGTCTAGAAAACTGTTTCCTCGTGGTCATCCACCACCTCTGACTTTTACAATCACTCTGCCCTCCCTTCTGCAATGATCCCTGAACCTTGGGAAACAGAGGTTTAAACAGGTGTCTATTCAAAGATGAACGCTCTGCAGCCTCTTGTTCTCTGTACATTGGCTAGTTGTGGGTTTCTGTGTTAAACAATTTGCTACATAAGGAAACCTCTCTGTTGAGAGTTGAAAGATGCATTCGTCTTATGCGCAGAGGTTGCACTGAAAATGTCTCCCCTAAGGCTAACATCTCACAGACAATTATTCTCTGCATTTGATCTGCTGTGGAGCTCTGTGTTAGTCCCCATCTGTTGAAAAAAGAAGCGTCTTTGATGAGTGTTGAGAAGTACACTTGTCTGTAAATATAGTGATGCATATTTAGGATACAGTTAAAAAAATTATGTTGGCCAAGGAATGTGGCAAAAGTAGGCTTTTCTCCACTTATGTGTATTTGACTGTGTTTGCAGTGCCACACAGAAGTTCCCTCCTATTGAGAGGACCTTAGTTCCAATTAGACCGCTGTTGATTAACCCCAGGATAAAAGCGCCACTACTGCACCAATAGCAATAGTTCGCTGGGTTAGTCGTTGTTTATCAGGCTTCACAGCTGTGTAAGACCATTAATTTGTTTTCTCCCTTGGTGGCATTCCCTCTCTTGGTTGTGTAGTGTCCAGTCTTCAGGGAGGAGGCTTCCGGGTCAGTTCCAGCTCCATTACTACAAGTTCTATATCCAAAGTATGGCCTGTCTTCGGCAATAGAGTCTTACCTTCAAATTCTAGGAGGCAATCAAAGGCTTTGGCAATAGCCTGTGCTGTTTTGAGAGTCTCTTGGACTACCCTGGCCAACAACTTGAGGGGAGGGTTCTCCTGACTGGAACTGTTTTTGTTGTTGTTATATAGCCTTCAGCTATACATATGCACTCATATAGTTTGTGTATAGGAGTTCCGTCTGGTTTTTCACACCATCTAAGTGTTATTTATCTCACTTCTCACTCTCCCTGTATAACCCTCTCCCTCCCCAGTAAAAATAGGCCCCCTTTTTCTCCATTTCCCCTTTGATATCACCTGACTCCTATTATCCCCCTCTCTCAAACTACTTCTTCTGCTTTACCACTTGGTTCCTTTCCGTTTTCCTGACTCCTGCAGTTACAGCAGGATATATACTCACATCTAAGGATTTGGCACTGAGATTCACAAATGATAGAGAACACATGTCATGTGTTTTTCTGAGTCTGTGTTACTTCACTTAGTATGACAGTTTGTAATTCCAACCGTTTACCTGAAAATTTCGTGATTTTTATTTTTCTTCGATGCTGAGGAGGACTCTATCCATTCATCATGAGGGGCATTTAGGTTGTTTCCAATTCTTAGCTATTGTGAAAAGAGCAGTTTCCCTAATTTTAAATGAGAACAAAGCAATGTTACACAACTATGTGATGGAACCATAGATGCTACAAGTCATGTCACCTTTGCCTTCCCAAGACCTGTCATGGGCACTGCTTTGAAACTCATAGCCAGGGCAATATGAGGCAGATATGAAGAGCCTTTCTCTCTCTTGCTTGTTGGTTATGTATTATTTTTTCCTCAAAATTTTTGTTGCAGTTAAAATACAGATAACATAAACTTTACCATCTTAACCACTTTAAGTGCTTAGTTATTAGATGGATTCATAAATTTGTGACTGTCACCACTGACATCCATATTCTCTTCATCTTGTAAAATGGAAACCCTGTACACATTAAACAGTAACTCTCCATTCCCCCCCTCAAGCCCCTAGCAACTACCATGTTACTTTTTGCCTCTGTGATTTTGACCACTGTGGGTTCCTCATCTAAGAGGAATCTTACCATTTTGTCTTTTTTTCTGACTGGCCTAGCATAATGTCCTCAATGTTTATGTATATTGCAGAATAATATAAAATTTCTTTCCTTTCAAGCTGAATGATACACCCTTGTACGCTTATGTCGTATATTGTTTATCCACTCATTTAGTACACAGGTTGCTTTTGTCTTTAACTATTATGAGTAATTCTCATAGTGGCCACACCACTTTACAGGGCCACCGATGGTGCTCACAAGTCCTGGTTTCTCTGCAGCACTGACATTTCTTTACCACTTTGCTTTTTAATGGTAGCCATGATGCCAGTATGAGGTGACATCACAGGGTTTTGATACTTCCTTCATCACTAGTGATGTGTTGAACATCTTTTCAGGAACACAGTGGCCATTCATCTTCTTTGGAAAGATATTTGGTCAGGTTTTTGCTCATCACAAATCAAGTCTTTTATCTTTTCATCAATGAGTTTTCAATTTTCTGCTTCCTAGATATCGATCCCTTATAATATATACAACGTGCAAATGTTGTTGTCCAGCCCGTTTGTTTCTGTTTTCCTGTGCTCATGTTATCTTTTCTTACATAACATTTATTTTCATGAAGTCAAATTAATCTATTTTTCCTTGTTTTCTGTGCCATTGGTGTAGTATCGTAGAATCCATTGCCAAATCTCATATTGTGAAAATTTTGCCCTGTGTTTCCTCCAGAGCATTTTATAGTTTTAGGCAAAAGCCTGAAGTGAATTTAGTCATTCCTCAGGCATTATTCATCTTTTTCTCTTTTTTTTTCTTTTTTCTTTTTCTTAGACTGAGTCTTTTATTGACCTGGATCTTACCAGCTAGGCTAAAGTGTCTATCCAGTGAGCCCCAGGGCCCACCTGAGTTCACCTTGCCAGCACTGGAGTTGCACATGCACACTAACATGCCAGATTTTTTTACTTCACCAACAATTATAGAAATTTTATAGTAAGTTTTTTAAACTTGGAAGCTTAAGTCCTTTATCTCTTTCTTTCTTTCTTTCTTTCTTTCTTTCTTTCTTTCTTTC
>NW_008481266.1:0-3235 GCF_000622305.1 Nannospalax galili
TAAAGTTGCAATGGTGGAGTTGATTCCAGTGTCACATTGTGTGACGACAAAGCTACTCGGTCACTGCCTTTTAAGAGTCCCACAGCTGCTAGATCTGCCCACCTCCTGCTACCGCCCACCTCACCTTAACTTCCACACTGGCATTTCTCAGAGTCAGGTCAGGACTGAGGTTTGTGACATCAGAGTGTTTGTCAGAACTCACCCTGCTCTGATGTACCCATGCTAGAGACCATCCCAGGAAGCTTATGTACCCATGTACACATGTACCCAGATGATGTTCAGACTCCCTTGAAAACAAGACCATTCTACTCTGCAGTAGAATGTGTGCCTGCTCACAATCAACATAACCAAAGACTCCAGGAAAAGAAAGGTTAGAAGTCAAGCCATGATCAGATTCATCATTCAAAAGCAGAACTTCCCCTAAAATATTTTCTAACCGAATAAAAGCAAAAGCAATAAAAGAACAGTAGTTTTGTTCCTACGTCAACGACATCATGAGAGAACAGTGTGCTTGGATTATAATATTCTATGCTGTGCAGCCACCGGACACCTGAGGTCAGGGCATGCATAAGTGGTTGCTTAGACTTGCTACAGATACAAACCACTGAGTGGATTTAGAAGACTTAGTACTCCCATAGTAAAATAGTTTTATATTGATAACATGAAAATGAGAACATTTGTATATATCAGACTGTAAATCTTGTATTTAGATTTTCTTTTTCCTTTTAAGGTGACAGAATTTTTCACCAGTCACATGATACTGTTTCTGTTGGACACTCTGCCCTGCCCTATAGGAAATCCCCTCACAGAATAAGATTTTGTTGCAGTTTACCTTTCCTTTTATCCATGTACAGAGAAGAAAGAATCCACCCTAAGAAGGTGGTCTTTGAGTTGTAATGACACCACTCATTTCATCATACCAAGTGGCCACAGGCACTAAAGTACATTCCAGCTGAGGCCCCTGCGGATCTTCTGGCTCCTTTATCATACACCAACACTGCCTTCCTAGCCTGGTGCTCTGCTAGACAGTGTCACTAGGTCCCGGTTTTCTTGCATAATCCGCCCCCCATCCCCAATCTCCCAATTTCTTGCCCTTGCCCTTGGTAGACTTTCCTCTCTTGCCCCATAATCCACCAAGACTTCTTTGAGAAAACAGTAGGCTTGGAACAAATCGTGAGCCTCGCTACAATAGAACGGGCTGGGAGAGGTGGCTTCTTACTCCTCTGCTAGCATTGGGAAGGTGACCAAGAGAGGGAGGAGCTGGAGACCCAGTTCAGCCAGAGGCCCACTGTTCCAGTTTAACCTTCCTGCTCTCTTCAACTACCAGCTATTGGATCCGTTTCTCAGACCTTTGCCTTGGAAAGCAGACTCGAAACACACAGACCCCAGCCTTCCGCGACCCACGCACTGCCCGACGCCGAGCAGCAGGCGGCAGCTGCTAGGCGCGGATGGCCTGCGGATCTCGTTATAGGGTTCCATCGGACCCGAGATGACCATCTCCGCCGCCTACGGGAATCCCGCGTGGGAGGAGAGGCCAGGGTTGGAGCCCAGCAAGGGCAGGTGGCGCAGATGCGCGAGTCGTCCTGTCCTGACTGGGCTCGGTCTGGGATCCTGGCCCTCGAGACCTGGGGTGGCCCGAGGGGTAACCGAGCGCTACCCAGGTGCTTCTGGCCGAAGCGAGGATGGGGGCAGGAAGCGCGTCTTGATTACCCGACATCGAGAAGCTCTCTCTGCGCTGCTGGCTGCAGAGCACCGGTGGCGGAAGGCGTGGGGCCTGAGCGGCTGCGGGCTCCGATCCCGCGGGCGGCAGAAGCGGCAGGTCGGCGAGGAGTAGGCAGCGCCCGCGAGCGGCGGAGGGTGGCTGCGCGCCGAAGCCGCAGAGGAGGCCCAGCCCCAGCGGGAGAGCCCGGCGTGCGGGGCAGGAGTCGCAGAACCCGGGCCCCGCGGCTGCTGCTGGGGCCTCACAGCTGGATCCCAGCCCCGGCCCAGTTCGAGCCGGCGGGTCCGCCTCCAAGCCCAGCAGGTCGGTGATGGCGAAGCTTCGAAGGCGAGAGGTGGTAGGGCGGCCTGGCACCAGGGCTCTGCTCCTGGAGCACCCATCCGAAAGCCCGTCCCGTCCGGTCATACTTCTCAGACCGCGAGGCCAGGCCAGGCGAGGGGCTTCCTCTCTGGTCACCTTCGAAGAGGAGGCTTAGCTCATGCGAAGCTTTACATGTGTGTGGGGGAGGGGTGCCCGTCGAACCTAGACAGCCTGGAAGGCGCCAATCAGCGGGCGCAGGCTCCACTGGGGAAGAGGAGACGCCACCATTCCCCCTCCCCTGGGTTGCTGCCCTCCCCGCTGTGGCCCCCTCAAACTCCTCTTTCCTCTCCAGCTGCCTCCTCATCATCCTACTCCCATTCTCTGGAAGAAAAAGAAAAGGGAGAGACCAGGACTGTGCTGCTTGCCCGCCCCTGTGAAACCAGCAAGTTCCACATCCTAATGAGCTTTCTCTCCTCACGATCTGCCCTGTAAGACTTAGGGTGGGTTGCCAACCACAACCCCCTAACTACTACCTAAACCTTGACAGCCAGCCCTCCAACTACAGTACCCAGCCAAGAAGGCCATCCCTCAAAATCCCTGGGGGAAAAAGTTGAAATGTTGTATTTAACCCAGAGCCCCTCCCCCTCCCCCCAGCCAAACCCTCTCTCCCCAGCTGTTCAGAGGGCTGGATGATAAAGTACCGCAAACTCAACCCCGCTGCAGAAAGGAGCGAATAGTAGAGGCAGGTGTGGACTAGGCAAGACTAAGACCTGGCAAGGTACCTGGCTTAACAAAAATAGGCATGGTCCAAGGAAATATGGATTTCAGACAAGCAATGACTAGTTTTAGTATAAGGGTATTTCATTCAGCAACCCTAAATGGAGGGTGGGCTGGTATAAAACCGATCCATTTACTGGGACGCACCCCTCCTTACGGACGGGGTAACATGATTGCCCGGTTTTTCAATTATTCAAAAACAACTTCCACTTTCATGTGGAACTTCCTTATTTGTTGAAATTGGCACTAATCAAAATCAAAAGCCACTCCTGGCTCAGCCTCCGGCTCACTGGCCCATCCTCTCTGGGGCCCTGAGTCTCCCTTCCCAAAATCGCCTCTTTCTCACGTGGGGAGGGACAGTCTGAAGTTGTCCTGCTAGTGCACACACTTGAACAGGCATGTGCACACACTTGAACATTCATGACAGACACACACACA
>NW_008481267.1:0-3124 GCF_000622305.1 Nannospalax galili
CTGCCTCCCAAGTGCTGGGATTAAAGGTGTGTGCCACCACGCCCAGCTTCTTTTTTGTTTTTTAAGTTTTTGAGACAATCTCATGTAACACAAGTCGACCTCAAACTCACTATATAGTCATCGATGGCTCTGAACTCTAGCTCTTTGTACTTTCCTCTCCTAAGTGCTAGGATTATAGGTATGTACCACCACCCCCAGCTTGTTTGCTTGTTTTTGCTGGGGTGTTTGTTTCTTTATTTGTTTGAAATAAGGTCTCCTCCCGCTTCAGTCTCCCACGAGCTAGAATTATAGGTGTGCACCACACCTCACTGACTGTGTCTTTCCTAGCTCTGTTCCCAGAAACTAAATCCCAGTGGCCCCACAATTTGTGTTCTTGCTTCCTTCCCAGCAGCGGTGGGCTGCACACCACACTGAGTGATTGTTGCCTTGAGAATGGACTGAGTCATAATGATTATCAGAAATAAAATCCTGCCTAGTGTGAAAATGAAAAAACAAAACCGATCATTGCCATTCATCCCGCTTCCCTTTGAGAATTATCATCAGCCCAACAGTAACTCAAACATTCAGTCTAAACAAATTCATTAGTGTTTTTTTAATAGAGTTATCTGAAAGCTACATCTCAGAGAAGACAGGCAGTATTTGTTTTCATTTGGCCAGTACTGCCTGGGCCTCTTGCAGAGACACAGGACTCAGAAAATATTTGCAGAATGAGTGAATTCCTCTGACTGTCAACAGAGATCAGAACTGACAGCCAGAATTCCTCCAATAAATAGCTTTGTCAGTTGTGGCTGTGCCCCCGGGGGCTGACATTTGCCTGTCCTGGACATCTCTTGTCATTTCTTGCCAGCAAAGAATAAATGTGAAATGGCTCAGCACACACTGCTTTGTAAAGAGAATGAAAACATGCATTTAATCACCTTTCAGTCCAGGAAGGCTAAAAATTAATTAACATGATTAATTTATGTCATAGCTTAGATTCCCCCAGAAGCAGATCTTGAGATAAATATTGGAGTGGCGATGATTTATTTGGAATTAGTGGATGAGTCAAGAGGGGAAGAATCAATAATGTGTCGTCGAGGAGAGAACCAACCAAGCCTTATGAAAGCAGCTGAGATGGGGACATAAGCCTAATCCTGGGAAATGGCGTGGATGCAGGGAGCAGGCAAGGTTGCTGGGGTGCTGATACCTTCTCCTGTCAGTCTCCAGCCATCTGCTAGTCAAGTGACCTTTTAAAGGCTTCAAAGCAAGCTCAGGCAGGGATACAGAGCTGGGCAGTGGGGAACACCAAACACTGAAGGCCCGAGGGGTAAAGGCAGGTGACTGAGCATCTGCTGTAACTTATCTGCCAGCTCTTTCTGCTGTTTATTTGTTTGTTTTTGTATGTGTGTACGCATGCTGTCGTGTACATGTGTGAGTGTGGAGACCAGAGGACAAGCTCAACACTGTTCCTCAGGAACGCAGTCCACTTTGTTTTTTAAGCCAGGGTCTCTTATTAGCCTAGAGCATACCAATTAAGCTATACTGGCTGGTCAGGGAGCCCCAGGAACCCCCCTGTCTCTGCCTCCCTAGCATTGGGATTAAAAATGTATACCAGTACACCAGCTTTTCTGTTTGTTTTTAACTTGGGTTTTCAGGATCAAACTCAGGTCTTCATTGTTTGCAAGGCACACACTTTACTGACTGAGCTATCACCACAGCCCTCTATATGTCACTCCTTAAAGGTTATAAAGCTGGAGAGATGGCTCGGCTGCTAAGAGTACTTGCTGCTCTTGCACAGGACCCAGGTTTGGTTCCTAGCACCCACATAACAGCTTAGAACTGTCTGTAACTCCAGTTCTAGGGGATCTAACACCCTGTTCTGACCTATGAAGGCACCCCACACATGATACACTTACATACATGCCGGCAAAACATTCGTACACATAAAATCTTGAAAACAAAGTATTTTCTAAAGGTGTGTAAAGCAGTTTGTCTAGGTCAGCACAGTCTCTACACTCCTTCCAGCATAGAGTTTGAGATGCCAGGAGCCTCGTGGTCCAGGATTTTTAGCTTCTGGTGTTGTTTTGTTCAGCAAGGAAAAGTCAGGTTGATTTTGAGTATCTTAAAGTCTGGCTCCCCCTTGTCTATTCATTGTGGTTACTTAAGTCAACAAGGTTTGGTTATGTAACCCCTCATTTACAGATGCTCTAGAACCTCAGACAATTCACCCACATTTTGATAGCCTCCTGGTTAGCCATGTAAACAAGGGGGGAAATGCAATTTTTTCCATATTCTTTCACATTTCCAACGCTTTCACAGAATAAAATTACAATCCAATGATCTTGTTATGGTTTGGATGTGCACATTTGAACAGCTTGGTCAAAAAACAGCCAGCACAATTTTGGAAGGTGGTCGAAACATTGGTATGCAGGGCATGGCTAGAGTTAGTGGTAGCAAACCTTTGAAGGTTACTACTTAGTCCATTCCTAGCTCTCGGCTTCCCATCCACCATGAGGTGAACAGGCTCCTCCAGACAGTCTCCCTGCTACAGTGGTTGGGTCCAAGGGCATAGACATGGAGCCTTCTGAAACCATGAGCAAAATCAATCTTTCCTCCATTAAGGTGTTAATGTCTGCTATTTCTTCACAGCAGTGCAGAAGTCACTAACAGAGCCTAGCTGCCTTTATTTTTAATTCTAGAATTGTAGCAGAAACAGAATAAATGTCTCAATAAGCAGGGGAGACTGGCTTATAGAACAGTGTTGAAGGGAGAGGTGAAAGCAAAAATGGATTGGTCATTTCAGATACTTGACTTTGAATGTGAGGACAGAGAGACAGAACAAGAGGAAAACACTGATAGGATGGTGTGTGTGTGTGTGTGTGTGTGTGTGTGTTAAATCTGATAGAATATTATTATTATGCCAACTGACATTGGGCTGTATGGGAAATTTGACTATGATTTGGCTAATCTTGATTTCTCAAGTAGTCAGATAAGCAGCTTAGTTTCAGTTTCATGGGTGGAACTTTAGCATCAGTGACTTCATTTTGATTTTTTTGTCTGGTCTGTTGAGGCCTACTACAGTAATTTATTTGAAAACAGTGACCTTCTGTTGTTTTTTACCTTTTTTTTTTTTTTTTTTTTTTTT
>NW_008481268.1:0-3196 GCF_000622305.1 Nannospalax galili
TTTTTTTCAATTTTTTAAAAAAAATTAGCATATATTAATTATGCATAATGGGCTATTATTACATTATGACATTTTCATTTATTTCAATGATGTTCACCCCCACTGCCCTCTCTTGTTCCCTTGAACTCCCACTGATCCCCTTCCTCTTCCCAACTAGTCCCCCTTCTACTTCATGTCTTTTTTCTGTCTTTCTTTGTTTTGTTTTTTTTGTTTATTTGGTTTGGTTTGGTTTGGTTTGGGATGACCCAATGAGTTTCATTAGGGTTACTTACAGGAGCATGGGTAAGGGGTTATTTATAGGCACATGGTCAATTTACATTACTGAGGAAACTATCTCTCCCTCCCGAAATGTGCTAGACAGTGTTAGTTGTCAACTTGACACACCTGGGAAGAGGGACCCTCAATTGGAGAATTTCTTCTATTTGCTAGCCTATGGGCATTTCTGTGAGACATTTTCTTGATTGTTGGTGACATGGAGGCCCCCGTCCACTGTGGATGGTGCCACCCCTGGGCAAGTTATTAGAAAGCAGCACACCTCCATGATCTGTGCTTCAGCTGCCTCCAAGGTTCCTGCCCTGAGTTTTTGCCCTGGCTTCCCTCAATGGTGAACTGTGATCAGGATGTATAAGCCAATAAACCCTTTCCTACACAAGCTGGTTTTGGTTAGTATTTTGTAACAGCAACAAAAAGCAAATTAGGACACAGCAACCATGAGCCGTCTATAGCTCCTCAGAGAGGCTGTTGATGAACCCAATCTACAGATCTTTTGTAATCACAGCTGCTCTATGAGTTCAAGAATGCAACAGCCATGCCATGTTCACAAGTCAGTGTAGAACACTGTTTTTATGCATTAATCTATTGTTTTCTATTTCTAATAAAGAAATAAATACCCTTTCCACATCATAAGCAAAACACTGAGGAGCATTTTGTATGGGAGTTTCTGCACATATCCATACTATTTCCCTGTAATATATTTCTAGAGGGAGCCTTGCTAGGCTAGAGAATATACACAATCCTCCAGGTACCATAAACCAAGAGGTGCTTCCCAGGTAGAAGCCTGGTCCTTCTAGCCTCCTCTACACCTTGATGCTCATTTTAAGTTCTTTATTAATTTAATAGTCCAAAAACAATTGGCTTGCTAGTCTAGTTCTTATTTAATTACCAATAAGACTAAATTTTTAAAAATCAAATACCAGTGGCCATCTAGCAAACACAAAAAATCCTTCCAATTGGATTTTATTAGTAAGAAATGAACTAAAAAAAAATACATCATAAGATTTTAAAATTATGAATCAGAACTGCATCTCCTGGAAAACAGAGAAGGGTGGCCTGATTTTTCTGTTGATCGCAACTCCCCTCATCTTGGATCTGCATTGGACTGGGAACAGCTGGTCTTTGAAAATTGGTCATGAGGTAATGTATTGTGCCAGAATTCCAGTTCTCTGTCTTATCTTGGGCTCTTTGAACCTTGACCTGCTCCCCTTTTAGCTCTTTTGAGTCTCATCTAAAATTTATGCCTCTCTAAAGGCATGTGTAATATTTTGCTTCAAGTGGGCATTTTATCTTTCCCTTCTGCTAAGTTACACATTTTTCTGAAAGCGGCTTTTTCATATTCGCTTTCTCCCCATGACAGCTAACATGATGCCTCCAGTATTTCTTAATGGAAATAAATGTCACAACTTTAAAAGCATTTTCTTTTCTTCAAAATGATTTTCTTTTGTTGTCACTGGAGAATCTTATTCTTGGGAAAACTCTCCAACACAAAAACAAAATCTGAATAAAAAGAAGATATAACCCAATGAAACAACACAATGACGTTCTGCCTTTCTAGAAACTCTCTTTCATGTGCCAGCTGTTGTTAAATCATTAAATTATTCTATATTCTAATGCATGCAAAGAACATACTTTTATTATAGTGTAGGCAAGTATTGGAATATCACAAAGAAACCCATTAAGTTATACAATATGAATGAGCAATTGTCAGTTCAAAAAGAACATAGTTTAAAAGTAAAATAAATATGGTTTGAGTTTTGAACTTAATTTTTCTTTTGGTTCACAAGTAAATTTGATTTTCTTTCATATTTAAGGAATGTTTACTAAAAACTAAAATTAAAGTATTTTCTAATTCATGTTGTATTTCTCAACTGAAAAGGTTTGCCTCTATTGAGCATGGGACTTTGGAAATAGAGCCTTAATAGCATAGTTAGCAAAGAAATAGTTGCCAGCTGACTAGCTATTGATTGAATGTTCCATCATTTCCATGGTTCAATCAGATCTACCATGGTGAATTAGTCAGAGCATCCTCAATGAACCAACAAATGAACAATTTCCCCCACCAAAGGGACATGTCTCATGTGTGGCAGAGGTACATATAACTTATCACAAACAATGTGGGGACCAAATACTATGCTGATTTACCTTGGATCATGGAGCCTTCTGTTTTCAGTAATGGTTTACTCCTTTAATTGGCACTCAAGACACACTAGCTTTCTCTTTAAATATTCCTGTATGTGATCTATCTCTGCCTGAGGTCAGGGACCATTTCTCATACATATACTTTATCATTTTCTAGGACATATAGTAAGTGGCCAACATCTATTTGTCAAATGAGAAGCATATGTTAACAATGAATAGAGCTAGAGCTTGCTATATGCCTGTGGTTCTCAATCCCAGTCACCCATTAACATTATCTGGGGATCTTTGTTAAAAATACCCAGGTCCCTGGGAACTACATGAAATGGGTACACTTACACATATGCAGGCAATACACTCATACACACAAAATAATAAAAATAAAATTTTAAAAATATCCAGGTCCTTTCCCCACAGCTGTGGACATGACTGGATCTAAGGTAGGGTCTGGCCATTCCACTGAGATTCTATTTAAAAGCTTCAAATGTGGGGCCTGGAGAGATTGCTCAGTGGTTAAGAGCACTGGCTATTCTTGCAGAGGATCGGGGTTTAGTTCCCAGGAGCCATATCGCAGCTCACAATCAATGGTCCAGAACTCCAGCTCCAGGGCATCCAGTGCCCTCCTCTTGCTCCCACAGGCATTTCATGACATGGGTGCACTTACATGCATGCAGGAAAAATACTTATATACATAAAAAATAATTTTTTTGGTCTTTTTGAGACAAGGTCTCCCTGTAGTGAGGCTGGCCTGGAACTCACTATGTAGACCAGGCTGGCCTTGAAC
>NW_008481269.1:0-3235 GCF_000622305.1 Nannospalax galili
ACAGCTCTTCTGACAACAGATTATCTTCCCATGGGCTACAGCCCCTTGCTGGACCACATGTCTGGCCTTCCTGTCCAATGTCTGCCTGACCTTGGCCACTTGAAGGAGCTCTGTGCTTTCAATTCCTAGGGAACTGAAGGACCCAAATGCCAATGGAGGCAGTGGACAGAGAGTGCCAGAGCTGGGCTCCAGGGTTGCTCCTCTTTTTTGTATGGCATCTGTCCCCACCACCTCCCACTCACCCTCAGGAGTGCGGGGTGGCTTCTGAAGGTCCTTCCTGGGGCTAGCTGGTTCCCCTCACTCCAAATACCTGCCCGTGAGCAGGGAATTTAAATGCCCAAATATCCCTGTAGAGCTGTTATTCCAACAGCAAGCCTGAGATAAGCATATTCAAGGTGAGACGTAAAACACCTAAGGCAAATGTCTACACAGCTTTATTTGTTCTGGAAATATTGCTTGTTGCTATCTAGCAAAAATCAAGTGTCCTGTTAATAGCAAACAGATAAAGAGACAGGGGATAGCGGGGGGTAGTGCTCTTTCCTGCTGAAGCCGGGTGGTCCGGAGCTTGTAGCTAGAGTGCTGCCTCATGTACAGACATCTCACCCTGGAGACCACAGCAGGAAGAGGAGGGAGAGACCTGGGCCCATCTCCATTCAGGTCAGGGTGAGCCCCCTCAGGGATATGGCACTAACTAGTGAGGGAGGCAGTAACCCAAGAAGTGTCAGGCCTGTCCCCGTGTCATCTCAGTGTCCCCGTAGGACTCTGGTCTCCACAGCCACAGACCCATCCATCCTCCATGAACAGCCAGGCTGCACACCGATCCCATGCTGAAGTGAATCATGGGATTTTATGGTCTGTGATTTAGCACACCTAGACCTTCTCTCTCCATCTAATTAAATTAGCAATAATTAAGACTGACAAAATGGCAGAGATTTAATGATTTATCCAATGTGTGCCCTTACTGCTCAGGTGAGCACAGACGTCTTTCAACTTTGAATGAAGGGAAGAGAAGACTGGGTATTTGATCTACTCATTTGCACCAAATGAGTAGCAAGTTCTGAGGGAGCTGTACATCATTCCATCCACCACAGTGCATGGCGTCGGGCCTCAGGGGCCTGTATGGCAGTACACAGGAGAACCACACCTGGGCATGAAGGGTGGGCACCTGGTGAAGCCTGCAGCCACAGCGGGTCTAGCTAGTCAGAGTCAGACTATAAATCAATCCACGGAGGCCACTGTGAGCTCTGGCCATGTCTGGGAAAAGTAGTGACCATTGGTGGGGATTCCAGAGGGGCCGATGCTCTCCTTCCACTCTGCTGTCCCCAGCCCATCCCCAGCAGAGAAGCCTTCTTGTGGCAGCTTCCTGAAAGGGGAGCGGTGTTTTCCCCAGACATCTCCTATCATAGGGCTGTCTGGCAAAAGTCTAAGCCCATACTGTGAGGGGAGGGAATTCTACAGGCTTCTCTGAAGCACTTGCCCCTGTGTCAAAGAGAAGACTCTTCTTACTATGCCAGAAGAATGAAGGCAGAGTCTCTTTTCCTCTCTGACTACCTGACAGTGAGGATTGGGTTGCCACAAGAATCCTTAATCCTCCATGGCCACTATCATCCTCATCCGTACCGTGTTCCTCCTTCTCTTCAACATCATCATCACCATTAATATAATCATCACCTTCATCATTACTATCACTATCATCACCATCATCACCACTATCACCATCAACAGCTGCCATAGCACATCAAGACCATTATCACCATCACCATAATCATCACTATGAGCAGCTGACATCACACCATCAGGACCATTAACATCATCGTCACCACCACTGTCTTGAACATCAGCATTATTATTACCATCATATCCACCCTTAGCAGCAGAATCATCAGTATCATGGTTATCATCACCATCAGCAGCAGCTATGGCACCATTAGGACCATTAGCATCATCATCACCACCAGCATAATTATTGCCATTATCACCATCATTAACATCCATCAAAATCATTATCATCACCACCATCATGACCATCACCCTCACCATCACCACTGTTACCACTGCCATCATCACCATCATCATCATCATCATCATCACCATCATCATCAAGGCAATTAACATTACCATTATGATCATCATCACCATTAACATCATCATTACTCCAGCAACAGCATCACCATCATCATTATTGTTATCATCAATGTCATCACCACCACCGCCACCACCATCAAGACAATTAACATCATCATCATTCCACCAGCAACACCACTACACCACCACCATCAACATCACCACCATCATCATCATCACCACCACCATCAGAACTATTAACATTGCGACCATCACCATCATCATCATTATCATCATCATCAAGACGATTAACATCACTGTTATGAACATCATCACCATTAACATAATCATCACTCCACCAACGGCATCATTATCATCATCACCACCATCACTATCAGGACCATTAACTTCACCATCCTCCTCATCATCATTATCCCTACACAGGCTGACTCTGTGTCATGTAGAGTATCTTACTTAATCAACCCTTGAACGTCCTATTCTCATTTTACAAATGAGAAGACTGAGCACATATAAGTTAGCACAACTTGCCTAAGATTCATTACTGGGCAGAGAGAGCCAAGATTTTGATCAGTTGAATCTTCCTGTTCCAGTTTGTATTCTAAACACTTATATACATATGTCCAATGAGTGAAAAGGGAAAGTGAACACTGGGTATCTGAGTATGCGCAGGATGAATTAGTGTCATGGGGTCAAGTGCTCAGGGAGCGAAGGACACTTTCCCGTTGTTTATATCTGCCATCTGTCCACCTTAGCAAAGAGCCCAGTGTGTGATGACATAGGTAGGAGACCTTGCAGGGTTGGGCCCCACACTCTTCCAATATTATTTTGTTTCAGTCATGAAATTCACAAGCCAACATCTTTGTTTTGTGATCCTGGGACCATGTTGCTTCTTCCTCCCTTAGGATAGACACTAAGTTCTGTGCACACATGGTGTGGTGTTGGTCTGATTTTATTCATCCTATAGTCTCAGTTATATGCCCAGGGTCTGACACATAGGAGTTGCTCAGTAAAAAGATATACTGGTTGTATAAATAAATAAAACAGCACAAAGGAAAGGATATCTCCAAAGTGTCTTCGACTCTACCTTAGGACACTCTATCATATCTATCTATCTATCATCTATCTATCTATCTATCTATCATCTATCTAT
>NW_008481270.1:0-3230 GCF_000622305.1 Nannospalax galili
AGATCCACCTGCCTCTGCCTCCTGAGTGCTGGGATTAAAGGCTTGTGCCACTATGTCCAGCCAGAGACAGGGTCTCTTATATTCCAGGCTGACCCCAAACTTTCTATGTAGCTGAGGATGATCTTGAACTTATGATTCTCAAGGTGATGGGATTACATGCGCTACTGCACCCAGCTTATGCAGTGCTGGGATCAAACCCAGGGCCTCATGAATGCTAAGTAAGCATTACCAACTAAGGTACATCCCAACCCATATTGTTTGTGGATAAGGCATGGTTACATAAAGTCTCCTTGCTTCAGCTTCTTCTTCAGATACTTAACTGTCATAACACACTTTTTTGATATTATATCAACTGTACTTTCTTTTACTCATAAGTATTTTAAATATTCTACATCTTTAGAGATCTTTTCTAGTCAGCAGTTATTTACTTTCTAAACTTTCTCTTGAGCTTTTTTGCCCTTCTCTCCTCATACATCTTTCACTAACCTACTATAATCAGCTTCCTCTCATCTGTGGTTTCACTTTCTGCCGTATCAGTTATTTACAGTCAACCATGGCCCAAAAGTATGAAAGGGTAATTTCCAGAAATAAGCAGCTGGTACGTTTAATTGCATACAGTCATCCCATTCTGTCTACCTAGGACATGAGTCATCTTTTTGTCTTGTGTACCCAAGTTACAGCCAGATGCTCCCTAGTCATCAGTCACCCACCAGCATTCCTGGGTATTTTATCTACTGTCAGAGTACAAAGTGCGTGCACTCAAGTAACCCTTATTTTACTTAATAATGATCACAAATGTAAAACTGGAGATGCTGGTGATCTGGATAAGCCACAAAAGCACTTCCTTTAAGTGAAAAGACAAAAGCTCTTAATTATTTAAGACTAGGTTTACAGATGTTAAGATTGACAATGGGAATCAATCTTCTATCCATGAAATTATGAATAAAAGGAAATATGCTGATTTTTCTGTCACATCTCAGACAGCAGAATAAGTGCTTAGTTAAGATGGAAAAGGGTAAGGCTGGATGTAGCTCAGGTGGTAGACTGCTTGCCTTGTTTGCATGAAGCCCTGGGTTTGATCTCTAGCACTGCATAAACAGGCATGGCGATAAGATGCCTATGACCTCAGCATCCAGGATGTTGAGATAAGAGGATCAGAAGTTCAAGGTCATCCTCAGCTACCCAGAATTTGAGGACAGTCTGGGCTAGAGATGGAAAAGGCTTAAAGAATTTGGTATTATCTGCAGTTTCAACCATACACTAAGAACATATTCCCTGCAGATAGGGGTGTGTGGGGGGTACTACTCGACCTTAAATTGCCATTGTAGAAGGCTATAAACCTGCTTTTTCTCCCACTAAATTTAATTGGTCCTGTCAGAATACTTTTACAATGGGGAAATACTTACTAGTGTAAGGCTGCCACGTTGCCAGGACAGTGTTTTTTGGCGAGAATTCAATGCAAACTGCCTTTGGGAGGTCGAAGGAGTGGAGTAGTCCCTTCTTAGTGACATTGATTATATTTATTCTGGTTTCAAAAGAAATTACTTCAGCAATGAAATACTGTTTTATAACAGCCAGTACTAAAACATTCATACTTCTTTTCAAATACAGAGCATTCCAAATTGTTTATTTTTCATAATTTTCAGTTAGTTTCAGAAAACATTAAGGAAACAACTGTAAAAAAAAGGACATTTTACCAGAAAAGTCCCTCTATAACGACAATATTCAGAAATAGCACAAAATTAGCAGAAAGATCCAGAGTGACTTGACTTTAAGCTGGAAAGGAAACAAGGCCTTAAGCAAGCAGACAGCTCAGGTGCAGGGAAGCGAGGATACCACAGGAAGGCAGAGAAGCTGGGCAGAACAGCACCAGTATGGGTTTCCACTTGAATAAAAGTAACTGTAAGTGAGGGAAATTAGGAAGCTTGTCTATTAAAATCTGGAGAGCTGTCTCTAAAAGATAGGACTACTAAGAACTACTGTGGTACAACAATGACAAAAATGGCAAAACTATGTAATAAAAGCAGTTCCACATTTGGTCATTTCCTATGTACCGTGAAGTGGCCTAACCACTTTCTATAAATTTCTCACTTTAATCCTCACAGCAGTCTTTTAAAAATTTTTTTTTTTAATTTTATGTGTATGAGTGTCATGTCATCACATATATAAGTGCACCCAAGTTGTGCAATGCCTGCAGAGGACAGAACAGGGTCTCAGATCCCCTGGAACTGCAGTTATGGACGGTTGTTAGCTGCCATATGGGTGCTGGGATTCAAACCCAGATCTTCCACAAGAGCAGCCAGTGCTCTTAACCGCTGAACCATCTCTCCAGCCCTATTCATAGCAGTCTTGTAAATGTCATCTCTATTTTACAAATGACTGAGTTTAGACTTAGAAAGATGCCAGGAGTTGATCTTATCAATACATTACTGATAAATGCCAAAGGCAAGCTTTGGAAATGAGTTTGTCCTGACCTGTTTTCCTACATTGCACTAAATTTCTGGGATGCCCAAGCTTTCCACATCGCAACACGATGTTGTGGTCTACAAAGGTGCTGGAGCACACGCACGGCTATCCTGGGAGGCATGTGGCTCACAGGTCAAGTTTGGACATGCCTGTGACTAACCTTGTTAGGGTTTAAGGAAAAAAATATTGCATGTTATTCCAGAAATTGCTGAAAGACATTTTATTCTATTCATGCGTGAGGAGGATAGCAAGGTTAAGGTAAGCAGGAAACTTTGGTAAGAATGAAAGATATGGATGGGCATATTGTTTAAATACACACATACAGAATGATTCTCTGTAAATTACCATAAATGAAACATTTTAAAATCACATGAAACTTTCTTGTTTTCTGTTGCTGGCAATTTTCAATAGTTATTCCTAGTTTAATGAGCTTAAAAATTATATTTAAGGAAAAATCAGTTATAGTTTATTAATTAGATAACTACAAGCTAAGCAAAGACCCATTTCTAATTGTCTTGCCCTGGAACAGGATGTGCAATCCTCACCATACCACTCTAAGGATAGAAATAGTCATCTGATATAGAAAATACCTATAAAGTGAAAAATAATATCTAAAACAGCATACATGCATATGCTAAAAAAGATTCAAAGCCAATAGGCGGCTAAGTCATACGAATGAAATACATACAGTTTTGAACAAATAGATTTAATAAACTTAAGCTAACAGACTGAGGGATGTCATAAAAAATAGATAATGAAAAAAC
>NW_008481271.1:0-3210 GCF_000622305.1 Nannospalax galili
ATCTCTGTGAGTTCAAGGCCAGCCTGGTCTACATAGCAAGTTCCATGCCAGTGCTCTTAACTGCTGCGCCATCATCTCTCCAGCCCCTTTAATGCTTATGTTTATTATATTGTATATAAGCATGTTGCCTAATACTCCCATAAGTGGTTTTCCCAGCAAGGATGGTGGAACTAAGAAAATGATGTACATTTAAAAATGAGGTCATGGTTTACTGTTACATGAACCATATCTGTTAAAGTAAATAGTTGTCTGTAACTATCTGTTTACTACTAATTTCTTCTCATCTTAGTTTAGAGGGCCAAGATTATATACGCTTGTGTTTAATGCTAGCACTATGTTGTCCTGCATATCTGGGT
Organism: Nannospalax galili; assembly: GCF_000622305.1. Classification (NCBI taxonomy): domain Eukaryota; kingdom Metazoa; phylum Chordata; class Mammalia; order Rodentia; family Spalacidae; genus Nannospalax; species Nannospalax galili. Next base: position 357 of record NW_008481271.1, read on the forward strand.
ATAGAAGATGGATGGCACAGTATATCATATGTGAGACATTTTTATATAAACCTAGGGACCAGGAGACTCCCTGTTCTGCAGAACAAAGAGCCTCAAGTTTCCATCTCCCAAAGTTTTTATTAGTAGGGATGAGTACTCTAAGCAGGTATTCAGGAACAAAAGGTGGGTAGATCAAAGGACATTCTCTTCAGGGGCTCAGGAAACAATTAGCAACAAAATGTGGCCTGTTTACAAGTACAGAGCAGATCTCCACACAATAGTGTAAATAAAGCATAGTTCGTTATCTATTCTAAACATAAGGGGCACTGCGCATATCTGGCTTTTCTGTCATAGACACTGTTTGACTGGGGATGGCTTTGCACATATGCCAAGCATGCTTTCATCAGAGTTCAAGCAAGGCAGTCGTCTCCAACATACTAGATTAGCTTAGGGTTATTATGAACCACACTGAATTATACTTCTCTTAAACCCTATTCTAGGCTCCTGATGGTTGAAATGGGTATGAATTTGGTCCTCAAAGTGTGGCTTGTCAGTTTGAGCATGCTTTGGTAGGTAAGCTGTTCCATGTGTTTGTTTGTTAGGAGCTGATGTTGCCAATGTCTGTAATGAAGCTGCTTTGATTGCTGCCAGACACCTTTCAGATGCCATTAATGAGAAGCACTTTGAGCAAGCAATTGAGCGAGTAATTGGAGGTAAGCAGCTGAATTTAACTCAGGCCAAAAGACTGATTGAAGTCCAGGTGTTAGGTGGTGTGTGCTGCAGCACTTGAGAGGGTGAGGAGGGAGTACCTCAAGTTTGAGGCCAGCCTAGGGTATGTAGGCCCTGTCTTCTTTTTTAAAGAATGAACTTGCAGCCCTCAATTTTTCTGTCTTGGCAAGATCTACAAAGAAACTATATCCCCTAGCCTTAGGACTTGGCCATACCTGCTCCAGGCTTGCCCTGTGCTTTCTTGTGTCTGAGCCCCTTTCCCCTGGTCTGAGGTTGGAAGGAGCTGTTGACAGTGCTGCCCCCATGAACCAAATCCTCATGGATTGTTTAGTGATAAGGTAACATACTGAGTAAGCAAACAGATCCTGTGATGATAAACCATGGGGAAGACTGTTTTTTTAAAGTGCTTATTGGGAATAAGGGTTGTAGGGTAATGGTAGAGTGCCTGCTTTAGCATGCATTAAGACCCTGGGTTCCTTCTCCAGCACAAAAAGAAAGACATGCTTATGGAAAACAGTATTCATTAACTGATCCTTTGTAACTTTTGACCTTGGTGGCTTGGAATATGTATGTCTTGGGTTATGTCATTGAGAACATAACTCTTTGTTTTTCTTAGATGAATAACCTACATAGCAGAACACTTCAACGATGGTGTGATTTGCCTTAGTACAGAGTAGTACCGGGTTTACAGGGTAGTTCATGAGGCTTGGCCGGGTGTGGTGGCCCTTGCCTTTAATCCCAGCCCTCGGGAGGCAGAAGCAGGCAGATCTCTGCAAGGCCAACCTGGTCTTGGTGAGTTCCAGGTGCACTGGGACAGAGAGATTCTGTCAACAGCCCCTTCTACACGCCCCCCCCTCCAAAAAAAAACCAAAAACAACGAAATGAGGCTTGGAGCCTACCTCTCTGCAGGTCAGGAAAAAGCTTAGGTTGTGGGTCCTTGAGCTCTGCCTTGGCATTGGACTCTGGCACGGGGTCTTCTGGACTGTGCTTCTGGGAGCTGGCCCTCTTCAGGTTGTTCTACTGCTTTGGCTCACACCTTAGTCCATTAAGCTATCTGGCTTGTGTGATGGCTGCTCCAGCATTGTCATAGCCAGTTCTGAGTAGGAATTTCAGGTCTTCACTAGCTTGGCATTTCTCTGTCATCTGCCTTCTACTGGCCACAGACAGCATTGGTCTGGCAAGCATCCTTGTCCCAGGACTTGACGGTTCCGAATACCTAAACCAAGAGTTCTCTGTTTCCTGTGAGTTTTATGTCTCACATGACATAAGTGCTGAATTACATTTTACATTTCTGTTGATTTCTCAAAATGTTATGTGGCTTAAGGCAGTGGGAGAGTTAGGAGAAAAGGGGGCCTGGGGACAGTGGTGGGGAATCATTTTTGCTGTAGTTGGATGTATTTCAAACTTGACCCTTTTATTCTGATCTTGATTAGGAATTTTTGAGTTATAGGCAGCTCATTGTTAAACTACATTTTAGATAAGGGAGTGTATAGCACTGTATTATTATGTTTTCATGTCATTGTGACTAAAACAGTGCTTTGGAGTTTTTCTTATTTTTTTTAAGGCTTGGAGAAAAAAACCCAGGTTTTGCAGCCTGAGGAGAAGAAGACTGTAGCTTACCATGAAGCAGGCCACGCAGTTGCCGGCTGGTATCTGGAACATGCAGACCCACTCTTAAAGGTACCATAGTGTGTGTTGCAGTAGGCAAGCCAGCTCCGTATGTGAGCAGTGACTTGCAGAGGGAATCACACTCAGATAAATAGATAGGATGTGTTCCTTTGGAGGAATGTAGCAAAAACTAGTGATTGCTGAGTGAAATAGGATCTCATTAAAATTTAAAAGTTGGTGTTTGAGGTCTAAACATGGTGTCACACACCTGTAATCTCAGTACTTCAGAGAAAGGCAAGAGGATTACAAATTTGAGACCAGTCTGGGCTATGTAATGAGACCAGCACTACTAGGGGATATAACTCAGTGGTAGAGTTCTTGACCAACATGATTAATGAGACCAGCCTGAGTAACATAAGACCCTGCCTCAAAAGCTAAAAGAAAAAGCAACTTTGTCTTTAAAAGATGACATTTTAAAAAAATGAGAGGGGGCTGGAGAGATGGCCCAGCAGTTAAGAGTACTGGCTGCTCTTGCAGA
>NW_008481272.1:0-3246 GCF_000622305.1 Nannospalax galili
TTTAAGATTCCATCTTACCCCAGTCAGACTGGCTAAGATCAAGAGAACAAAGACACCAAGTGCTGGCAAGGATGTGGAGAAGGGCCCAGAGTAGAGTGAGGGAAATAGGCAGCAGGCTAACCCTAGTATGGGAACAGTTGGAGACTGATTACTACTGGGTGAGGGAGAATAGTCCTCACTTAACAATCTCTAGATAGGCTGACTAGGCTCCAGTACATGAATTTGCACTGAAAGACATCTGGGTACAAATTCTTGCCTGGCTAGGGCTTGACATGTATGGTGGAATACATGAGGTCCAGGGGGGGATGGGGTGGCATGGATGGGGGAGGGAGTCTAAATTCAACTAAGAACTATTATAAGAAATGTAGAAAAAAATCAATAAAAATTGTTAAAATAAAGATCCAGTCTATCCAGTCTATGACCTGGGGTTCTTCTTCTATGCCTGTAATTCATAGATTTCATCCTCTCCTGGTATCCTGAATTTTATGCAATTTCCTTCCATGTGTTCAACATTTTGTTTGGCTGAATATTTGTGTTTTCTCAAATTTCACTCAGGAGTATATTCCTAACCATGTTTAGTTCATTGAGGTGGTGTTCCTGTCTTCTTTAAACTCCTAGCATTTTTTGACCATGTTAATGATTGTTCTTTTAAACTCTGTGTCGTGTGATTTATCTAGGTATTTCTGATTATAGAGCATTTCTATCAGAATATTGGGGTTTTGGGGACAGGGGGTGTACACATTGTCTTGGCCTTATATACTGTTTATGTTTTTGCAATGTTACCTGGACTTTTGGACTTCTTTCATTGGCTGTGTGTCTCATACGAAATTCTATTTGGCCTCAGTTGAGTGGAAGTCTGGTTCTATTTTTCTTGTTGCCCAAACTCGCTGTACTTCAGATGAAGCATGAAGAGTTGGTTACTTAATCCCTCAGACACTCACTGTTGATTTTTGATTGGTGAGATTTGGGTGACTCCCACTCTGTTGTAATCATGAAAGCATATTAATGACACTCCTGGCTTTAATCTGACTGGGCTGGTGCATAACCTGCCTTACTTGAGCTAAGCCTGAGAATATGAGATTGGTGGGTTTAAATATGAGGCACGCATCAGGCTGGGCTGTTACACAGGCTGCAAAACCTGAGCTAGACCTGGGTATGTTGAAAAGATGCTGGCAGGTAAGATTCTGGGAAACTCAGCAATGTTCGTAGGTGCAGGAACTGCCAAATCCAAGGTAGGTCTGAGAATGTGGGGTCTGGGAGCTGAGGCACTTGTAGGCAAGGTTCTGGAGAACTTCTGGTTCTGTGAAACTCAGCAATGTTTGTAGGTGTACAGGGTTTGCAAACCCAGTTGGGTGTGGGAGTGTGGCGGAATGTTGAAATGTGGGTACGAGGCAAGGTTCTGGGAAACTCAGAAGGCTGGGCCACTGCATGGGTTATGAAACTCAAGCAAGGCCTGAGAGTATGGGAACGGTGCAGGTATACTAGGTTTAGAGGAACTCACCAGGCAGGGCCAGTACAGAAACTTCACAACCCCAGCTAGCCCTAGGAGTGCAGGAAAGACACAGAGAGGCTCATAGATAAGAACTCGCCAGGCTGGGCCAGTGTACAAGTTGGGCAACCCCAGCTAGGCCTAGGAATGTGAGGATGGAGGTATAAGCAGGCAAGGTTCTTGGGGTGGTATGTTTTATGAACAGAAAGAAATTTCTGTGTGGTGATGGGTAGTGAAATGTACGAGGAAAAGCTGACAATGAGAACCAGAAGGTAGATGGGGGAGATCATGCCTCAAGGCCTTGTAGAGCAAAGTAGATGAACTGAGATTTATTCTTAGTATGAAGACAAGCCATTACTGGATTCTGTTAGGCACAGTCACACCATTTTGCAAACCTCTCCCATTTTTATTAATGAATGACAATTCCTGAAACTAAAATAGCTTGATTCCTAGAATTAAAGTTACTGGTTTTTCTAGAGTCTGCATACCCTGCCCTATGGACCCCCAGTTGTTGCTTCCCACAAGAGCTTTCTATTGATCACCTGACCTTTTCTTCCCACTACTCATCACATTTCCCTTGGTGCCCCTAGCAGTGGCCAACCATGGGCCAAAAGGGGGAATTTTTCAGTCCACTTTCTCCTTTATCTTTTCTGCCCTGTAACTAACCCATCCTGTAATTGAGTTGTAGACTCTGATTCTTATACCAGAGATGCCCCTCCACATGTCCTTTCACGGATTCTGTGACAGCAAATGATAGGAACCAATTACTGATTTGTGCGATCTTACTGTCTTATCTGTCAGAGAGCATGTTGATCCTGAATAGAGCAAACCTTGTCACATTCCCATGACAACAGTCACTAACTTCTTTCTACTTAGTACTAAAATCCTGAGGTTTTATGAGTTACTTTGGTGTCTAGAACGCAATATACCATCCCAAATTGAAGGGAATGATCCTGGGAATGTAAGCATAAGTAAAGTTACTTGCCTGAGAAAGGCCTCACTTTTCTCCTCTGTCTTACTATTTTCTTCAGACTCACAATACTGCTGTGGTGGTTTATGTTCTAGAAGTCACATAAATTATGGTGAGGCACAGAAACCTGAAGCCATGTGTTCAGGTAGTGGAGCAGAGAGATTGTTCCCTGGGTTCCTCATGATGCTATGAGACCTTCATATTTGTCTTGGGCTAGTGTCATTCAAACTTATTTTATGTGAGGCAGAAAAGCACAACATGTTAGGTTGGTTAATTCAAAGCTATTCAAACTTGTCATAAGAGTGTTGGAAGCAAGAATTCCAGTCTACGAAACTACTACAGTTACCCAAAATACAGGAGACCGTGACAGAAAGTGAAATTCCTTAAGTTGGGGTATAGTGATGTGATGCTAGATGTTATTTGAATATATAGCCAAGAGGACAAAGCCAAAAATTGGATGGAAAGAGTGACGGTAAAATTTTTGCAGACAAGGGTGACACAGGGTGGAATAAATTTTGAGAAAGATCAAACTGTTATTTTAGACTTGACATATCTCTGATGCCTAGTAGAAATCTGCATCGAGATGACAAAGAGATATACATGCCTCAGGAAAGAGGTAGAATGTGAGCTAATGATGTACTAGCACAATTACACTAATTAAGCCAGGAGGCAGGATGTTATCACCTATGGGCCAGCACAGCAAACTATGGTTATTAGTGCAGTAGTGGCACTTTTGGGGGGTAATCAACAACTACCTAATTGGACTTAAAGCCCACTCAATGGGAGG
>NW_008481273.1:0-3253 GCF_000622305.1 Nannospalax galili
ACTTCAGGACATAGGTGCACTTACATGCATGTAGGCAATATACTCATATGCATAAAATTAAAAGTAATAAAAATAAAATATAAAAAATGCAATTTAGGGAGGAAAGGGGTTTTTTGTGGGTTTTTTGTTTTTGTTTTTGTTTTTGTTTTTTTTACTTTTTCTTCCAGGTCACAATCCATCGTTGATAGTGATCAGGGCAGAAACTTAAGGCAGGAAACAAGGTAAGTACCATGGAGGAATCCTGCTTGCTTAGCTGGCTTTGTTATAAGGTCCAGAACCACCTGCCTAGGGTTGGTGCCATCCATAGTAAGCACCATCCCTACAATTAATAATCAAAACAATCCCCACAAACAAGCCCACAGACCAATCTAATCTAGGCAGTTTCTCCAAGAAAGCTTTCCTCTTGGATGACTCCAGGCTGTGTCAATTCAAAACCAAGCTACCTAGAGTAACCCCTTATGATGCAGTTTTTCATTTAAATAAATCACTCATTTTAATTGACTGAATGCTTTCAATTTTTTAAAGATTTTCATTTTTTATTTTATGTGTATAAGTGTTTTGCCTGCATGTATCTATGTACATCATGTGCATAGCTGGTGCTCATGGAGACCAGAAGAGGGCGCTGAATCCTGAGAAGTGAGTTAGAAATTATTGTGAGCCACCGCTTGGGTGCTGGGAACCCAAACTGGGTCCCCTGTGACAGTAGCCTGTGCTCTTGATCACTGCACCATCCCTCCAGGCCCCAAATTCAATTTCCTACTTATGGTCTACTCCATTACAGAAACATAAGATTCCAAATGCACTAAAGCACCCCTAGTCTTTAAGGCCTACAATGAAACGTTGCTTATTTAATTTTACTTTTTCTGTTTTGGCTTTTATTTTTGCTTTTACATCAGTGTACCTTAAAGTGTGATATTTTATAATGAATCAGTTTTCAGAAATACAAAGTTAAGTATAAATAAATAATCACCAATTATTACTTTTCACTTTTAATTACATACATCATCATCTTAGAAAACATAGGAAACTTTTCTTTCTACACAAAATGAATAAATGTTGCCTACCTAGAATCTCTTTATCAAACACCACATTTCAGAATCTAGTCTTGTTCATTTTTTATCTTTTGGTTCATATATATGCAGAGTATCATTTTTCTACCAGATTGAATCATCGTACATATGTTTTTCTAAAGTCCCAGGTATAAAAAGTTATTTACAGGGTCCTAGGAGCTAACTCCATGGGGAAAGGCATTCCCTTCCGGCCTCTTCCAGTTCAGGGTTCTTTCCCATGACTGTTATGAAAAAGGATGAACCTCTAGTCTGAACCCTTTCAGATTAGCAAAATCGTCCAGGTTCATCCAGTGGCTGCATATCCAGCCCTTTTACAAGATCTTTCTGTTCCAATCTTTGGAAAAGGGTTTCATAATTTGTACCTTTAAAGTGTGCTGTTGGACTCAGAATGTAGCTCAGGGGTAGGGACTTGCCCAGAATGCTTTAAGCCTTGGCTTCACTTGCCAGGACCACAAAAATATAAATACAATCCCCTATGTATGATTAGTACCAGCTGAAATTAGTACCTAAATCTCCATTTCCTCCATGAACTAAGTTATACAATGTCATTGTTTGAATTTTCTTCTCTCTCCCCAATTATCTCTCTTAATTGTGCTGTTACTGATGTGTGCATTCCATGTAGAGAACAAGATTGAAGAATGTACCTAAGGAACCTTCTCATGAAGATGGCCACCAAAAAGGTCCCAAAAAAGTCATGGTATTGAAAGCCACAGAACCGTTTACCTATGACATGAGAGGAAAGAAAAGGATGTTCCATGCCACAGTGGCTACTGAGACCGAATTCTTCAGAGTGAAGGTGTTTGACGTGGTCCTGAAGGAAAAGTTCATCCCAAACAACGTGATTGTCATCTCAGATTATTTTGGTGAGAATGGGTTTCTGAAGATATTTTGTGCCACCAGTGTGACTGAGGTGAAAGGTAACAGAGTGATGGAGATCCCAACCACACTGAGGAAAAGAGCCAATGCAACTCCAAAAATTTTCCACCTTTTCTCCCAAAGAATAGGAACATTTGTGAATGGAGTATTTCTGATATATAAGGTAAACATTATATCATTTGGTAACATTTCCTCTGAAACCTCAGATGTTCAGTCTTAACTTTGCAGCTAGAATTTTCTCAATTTACTGAACACAGGAAACGAAGGCCTCCCTGATCAGAGGTAGGTGACTGGAGTTCCCCTCATTATGATGTGGAATAGCCTCAACATTTTTATTTTCACAAAAATTCTAGAAAAATAGTCATAAGGAAACTTTTTTATTTTTCAGATCTGATGGTCTATTTATAGACATTCGTGAACATTTATATCAACATGGGACTTTTAAGAGTTTGTTTCTTTGAGTTCTTCCTCACCTGTGTTAGTGAATGGAATTCCTAAGCCAGTATATGGGCTATGAAATCAGAACAAGGAATCAAATAGACTATTCTACCCTCGGATGCAGCTATGTCCAACAAGCAGGGGGATTCTGATGGCCTTGACTTTAACATGCCCTCACTTCTTCCATTCTTACTTTTCCTCAAGGGATTGTTGTGTAAGGCCTGCTTCAAATAATGAAATAAATTTAACAGATTGAGAAGTACAGCTTACTTTCAATTTATAGGGATAATCAATGCTGTACAGTTTGAGGAAACCTTAGACAGGTGCATCTTTCAGTCCCAGTACACTATGTAAATAGTATGCTTATCTGACCTAACCGCTTATTGAAAGTGTGGCTTCATATTCTGTTGAACATGTGTTCAAGGGTGAGTTTTTACTTTTGTCTGTGCTGTTTCTGTAGCTATAAAATTAATAAGTAGGAAACAAACCAGAACAGCAGAATTATATGATGATGATTTAATATTTCAGAAATCTGCAGTAGAGTGAATAAACATATCAAGAAAATATGATACACTTAATGAGGGTATAGCAGTCTTTCTCAGACTCATAAATGAGCCCCAAATGGCCTTTCTTCTCCATTCTTGAAAGTTATCTAAGAAACCTGCAGCAGTAATCAGTTTTGTTGATTCGATTTTTCGCTTTCTAGACTCTTTAAAAAATCTAAGCTTTATTGACGTGGCAGCAGTAAAAATTAGGAAAATAAGCTTTTTTTGTCTTTTTACAAAACCTAGCAGATAAAGATTTAAAATAAGGAATGTTTCAGAGAGGTTTCCAAAGAGATAATTTGTGATCCTGACTAGCTTAAGTTC
>NW_008481274.1:0-3249 GCF_000622305.1 Nannospalax galili
TTTTTTTTTTTTTCAAGTCACCTAAGGAAGGCAAGAAGCCCTCATTATAGGGAGAGGAACTATCTGTAGTTGGAGACATGATTGTCTCTTAGAGACTGTCTAGAAAAGGTGGGCTGTATAGAGCTGATTGTGAATACTGACCTCTACACCTCTTTCACAAGATCCACAGATTCTTTGCGGGTGACTCTCCCCCACTCATTCATAACACTGCCCAAGATTTTATAGATATGAAGCCTGCATGTGCTGCTGCTGGGGTAAGAGACATGTTAGACCCTCCTCAGTATTGCATGCAAGTGCCCCCTAGGGGTCAAAACTGTGGGGAAATTTACTATTGACTAGTGGGAAAATTTACAATTGACTATTGCTATGGGAAATTTACTATTGACTAATCTCTGTGCTTTGCACAAGTGTTCCTTCCTACTCCCTTCTGTTCAGCAAGAGGCATTGCTTGTAGCAGCAGGGTGAACAGCCATCCCCAAACAAGGATGAAGCTAGCTTCTCCCTCCACAACCCCACCCCCAAGCTAACATCCCCAGGGCATCTGAGATTGGTGTCAGTATGCAAAGTGAAACACATCACAAAGCCAAAGTAGTCATGCATGCCAGGATTTATTTCAGGCTCCCTGAACACAAGGGCCTGGGTGGAAGAAGGTCTTGGAAAATGTCCCTGGCCTGGGATCTGTGGCTCTCATGATCTCAGCCTTGGAATGCCTGGTAGCCCCTCCTGACAAGGAAACAGAAGGACAAACCGAACCCTTGAGACCCTGAGGTAAATGAAGCATGGAGGGGAGAGAAAAGGAGACAACACACATCTTCCCGTGAGCTGTGAGAGAGTCAGAGGCTGGACCTGAACCCTCACCTCAGCCCTATCTGGAACCAGCCCTTCCAAGATCTTGGAGAAACAGGATTCCTTGCCTGGGCTGGGCTTTTGGATATATTCTCCATGGAGTAAGGAAAGGCGATTTCCTCAGATGGTTCTTGTGGGCCTCTCATAGTCTGTAAAAGTGAGTCAATGGCCTCATCCTAACAGTCCCATCATGATTAGTAACCACTACCTAATTAGGCTCCTGTGATGGGCATCTATCCTCACTGCTAGTGAGGTGCTGAGGATGCAGAGGTGGGGTGACCTGCACTGACCACATCTCAGTCCCATGGATGGCTTTATACAAGAAAGGAATGAGACTCACTGGCCCGGTGGTGGAAAGAAGGGAATGAAGGTCATGTTTCCAGTAGTGTGTGATGAGACAGGACTGACTCTCAGGACTTCATTGAAGAGATCTGCTGAGCTCCTCAGACTGCTGGGTATAAAGAGATGGAGACCTACCCCCTCCATGCCCCCAGCTGCCTCTGACTCTGCCCATCCTTCCTGTTCCTCCCTCTATGCCCCAGTACATTCTGTTCAACCAGTGGGTACATTTATGGCTGTGTTCATCCTCCCACCCCTCTGAACTTCCATCTTTCCTTCACATTTCCTTTATCCTCTGGTCACCTCAGCAGCCTGAAGGCAGATTCTGATGGCTGGACAGAAAAATGCCGAAGCCTTTGGGCAAAAGGTAAGTTCTCCTTTGGTGGGGTTTCCAGAAACAAGAACTCTCATGAACTTTCCTCTGACTCCCCATTTAATTATGGGGACTCTCAGGTCGCTCAGGAGGTACAGAGCCTAAATAGTTCTTAAGAGCCTAGAGAGTGAGCTGACCAAGAAATCTTGAGGCCAGGTAGACTCTCATTTTCCTCTCTGAATATTTCTCTCTCCCAATTTTGCTCTCTACAGATTAGGGGGACTGTCTGCTTCTGTGTTTGTCAGCATCCATTGAATCGTAGACAAGTGTTTGGTGGCCCAGGGGGCTTCTTCAATTTGTGGGACAGTGGTCAAGGATCCAGATTTATTCCATAGGTTTCTAAATTTATCAATTTATACTTAGATCTGTGATTCATTTTGGGTAAACTCTGCATGCTGTGTGAGCTACTGAGATTTGATCTCCTTTTTCTTGGGGACATTTACTTTTTTCCTGTGCCATTTCCTAGTTTAATTTTTTAGAGCTTTTGTAATTGAGTTCATGAGCTGTGCTTGTGTTCACTAATGCAGATATTGTATCCTAAGGTGACTCCTTGCTTTGGTGATCACGCCTATGTTGTATTAAAACCATGTATTTCAGGAGTTAATCCTCCGTCTTTGTCCTCCTCCACACATTCAGCTACTCTAGATCCTTTACCAGACAACTTTGATAAATAATTTCTATGATGTTCATAGTGAATGGAAATCTTTAAGTTTTGAGTCATCTGTTTAATAAGAATATTATGTTCCCATTTATTTAGAACTTTAATTTCTCTCAACAAGATTTTGTACTTTTCTCTAAATAAACCTTTCATTCATTATGTTAAATTTCTTAATAGATAATTCATTTATTTTACTCTTATTTAGACTATCTTTTAAGACACTTTCAGTCTCCATTCTTTATTTTTAGTATTTTGAAATGAATGAGTTCATATATACTGATTTTCTATTCTATGACTCTGTTAAATTATTTCTAATATCTAGGGTATGACTTTTTCTGGAATATTGACTATTTCCTGTGCAAAATATCATGTACTCATAAAGGAAGGTAGTCTAGAGTATTTTGGGGGGAGGGGACAGTTGATGGTGGTTAACTCAGAAACTCATAAGTGATTAAAGTGAAGGGAATATGTATCTATGACGTGTTCAGCATAAATGAGGCATCTATTCTACATCCACTCCACCAGTGCTCTGGGACCATTGTTGTTGAAGAGGAGACAGGATTTTTAGAGATGGAGTTCCAGTAAGACCAGTCCAACACAGTGTCTTTCTGTCATTATCGAAATCAAGGCAGTCAATATTCTAGCATGGATGGTGGAGAGGCTCATGAGCCCCATTCCAATCTGTTGGGTGAGGGAGAGTAGGTTTTCTTTAAGAGCGTGGTCCCTTGTAGTCTCTACACCCATAAGCTTAAATTCAACTCAGTGGGTTATTTAAAATAAAGAAGACACAAAGTTTGCAGGTATGGGAATGTAGTGGATCAAAGAGGAGTTGGAGGAGGATGTGAAAATGGGTGTGAATATGATCAAAATACATTGTCTGAAATTATGAAGGAATTAATAATAATAATGTATTTAAAAAGAGGATATGGAGTTGTAGGGAGGTGGGTATGCATGTGGATCTCAGAGGAGTTAGAGGGAGAAATGGGAAGTGGAACATGATAAAACACATTGTATGCATGTATGAATTTCTCAA
>NW_008481275.1:0-3242 GCF_000622305.1 Nannospalax galili
GGAGGAGGGTAGTGGGGAGGCTCACAGCACATTACACACTCACGTGAAAATGACCTTACGTAACCCAGTGTAATAGAACTTAAGTCTTAAAAACTTTTATGTCTCTTGTCTGCCCCCATAATATCTCAAAACTAGGTACATGGTGGGCATTCAGCGCCCATCTGTAACTGTCACGCATGGCATAGTCTTTCAACCTAGGTGTCACAGTGAACGCTGCCAGCTCCACACTTGACCTCTTCCAGCCCAGCGACTGCAGCTGAGAGCTCTTCCCTTCTGTAATCCCCACAGAGAAGAGCCTCTCAGAATCTACTCAGCTCACTGTCCATTCTGGCCACTAGACCATCCCCAAACAAGATGGTGGAACAAGATGCTTCCCTTACCACTATATTGAGAGAAGAGCCCAAGGACTGTACCATGACCAAAAGAAAGGGGAATGGATGCTTTGGCCCCTGCTGTACACACGGGCATGGGGTCAGGTGCCTGATGAGTATCAGGAGGCTGGTGTTGCCAGGGCCTCTGTAATCCTGGTATGGTTTGAATTGGAGCCCCATGAGCTATCCCCTAGCAGTGGGATCCAATGCACTGCAGGCTCTGCAAGAACAAGTAAGAAAGAAAAGAGGTCCCCAAACCCTTTTGCTTCACCTTTGCACACACCAGCAGTACCCAGACACACCTCCAGGACACTCCCCACTAACCAGAGGGTCAGCCATTCCCACCCCTATTGCTGCTGGTGAAGGGGAAACGGCCTTCTCTTCCCAAAGAGAAGGGGATGGTACAATTCAGGATGTCTCGGTGAAGCTATAGGAAAAGGTCACGGTGGAATGAATTACCGAGATTAAAAGGATGCCCAGATATCTGAAGGTTGCACCCGAACAGCAGCCTCACAGCTTTCTCTTTAATCATCAGTCTCTAATTCTGGGACATAAAATTACAAGCTCATTGATAATGATTGGTGATTTACTGGCGAAAGCTCAGTCCTAATTAAGAACAGGGGAAGCTGACGTTGCTTTTCAACTTCCCACCAAAGTCCAGCAAGAAAATTACCTGGTTCCACAGAGCAAATAACACCAGCGGGCATGCAGGGGGCCCGAGTTATCTGATGAACATGTGCTTGACCATATTAATATGCAGAGAGAGTTGCTTCAAGTGCTAGCAATTTGCTGGTAATTGGGGCATTGACGGACACTAGGAAAGTGACTGAGCTGGTGCAGGAGCACAGAGCTGCATTATCTGTGCTTACAGGAAGACAGAAGACATGTAGACAAAAGCCATAGACAATTCTCCCAGTAGCTGCTGAGGGTCAGAGGTCAAGGGTCATGCTGTAGCCAGGGCCTCAGTTTTTGATGAGAGTCAAGAGTCAGAGCCGAGCCAGTGGTCGGCGTGTGGCCAATGAGAAGTTAGTCCCTGTCTAGGAAGAAGACCAAACCCTTTCATTCCTGGGACGTGGACTTAGCCTGAGGCTTCATCACGTCTTCAGATACATTCAGAATGAGTCTCTGTCAAGGACTCAGACTCAGACTGAGTCTCCACCGGGTCTCAGGCTCATCTGAGTCGCCATCAGGGCCTCGGGCTCAGGCTGAACTTCCCTGCCTCCCTCTCGTGCCCTATAGCGAAGGCTCTTCTGTGTTTCTTACACTTGCTGCTTCTTCCCTCTTAACTCCAGACATGAAGGAGTCATTGAAGCCTGCTTTCCCATTCTCGGACTGTGCAAAGAGATGTCTTTGGGCACTTTGGGGTAGGGGTCCCACCTACTTGTGAACTATGGTATTGCCAGTATATGCTGTGACCCCTCTGGAGTCATCACCAAGGAATGGGTTGCATGTCTCCCACTAAGGGATGCCACGCCCCCTGGCCCTCCCTTGCCCCTTGCTTTGACTCTGCCCCTGTCCTTCTCCCTGCACACAGGCTCCCAACAAGGCTCCCCCAGAATCCCTCAGTAAGGCATTGGGAAGGCTGGCAGAGCAGCTACTGGGTCATGTCAGATGGTCAGTGTGAGTGATGGGCTTCCTCAATGTCACCCAGAGTGGTTTCAGGGTAACTCCAGGGGTTCTTTCTAGGAAAGAGGCCTTGTTGCTCAAAGCAGACAAGACACTAAGGGAGGAGCTGAGGCTGTGCTCAGTGCTATTAACCCAGGATTCCTGATGAGTCTGCCTAGCGTGTCAGCTTAGAAGTGAGCAGACCCCACACTCATACTGCAGCAGGGTTGTCTGACTAACCATCCTGGCTTGTCTGGGAAAGGGGATTTTCCTGGGAAATGGGGCTTTCAGGACAGAGAGTTCTAAGCAAACTGGGATGTTTGGTCACCACAGAGTCCCTGGCAGATTAGCTCAACTTGTTTTGGGGAATCGGCTTTCTTGAGCTTCCCAACCCTGAGCTGCAGAGCAGGACAGAGATGGTGTGACACATTCCAGGTTGGCTTACAGATGCATGTTTCCAAAACTAGATGCGAGTTAGGGTTGTTCCCAGTTTCGTTTTGATTTGGAAATGTTATTGATTTTAGTAATAGGTGCCCAGCAGCAATCCTGAGAGCTGAGGCCTCTTGTCAGGAAGCCGGCATTCTCTCCTTGATAACAACTGTAAACAACATCAATGCCATTATTTTAACAGCAGTTAAAGGTTTGGAAAACGTATTACCTACCAGGTGCACTGGAAGATCTATGCATGCAAAGTTGCTTTCAGTTCTCACAATACAATGAGAAAAGCACTGTTATTGGCCTCATTTCCAGATGAGAAAATGAAAGTTAAAGAAATTAAGCCACTTGCTAAAAAGAGTGAGGTGGTGCATAACTGTCCTGGGAGCGTCCAGGCATCTCTGGGTGGCTCGTTACTGTGACAGTGCAGCACAGAAGATATGGTCCAGTTTCAGCTTGAGTCAGGCTATAACTTCGTCAGATGGGGTCACCCTCGAGATCCTAGACATCTATTTACACAGATGATGGAGGAGCTTCCTAAAAATAAAAAGGAAAAACCTGAGTCATGTCACTGATCCCTTCCTTCAAGACCTGTGGGATTAGCCTATTGGAAAGCAACTGCCCGCCCTGTATGACATGAACTGCAGGGTAGAGGCTGGCTCTGGTGTCTTCTAGTTTTTACCAAAGAATGAGACCAGGTAAGAATCATTGTGGAGAAACTGAGGCCCAGGGAGGTTTAGTAACTTCCTCAGGTGATCAATAATTATGTATTAATCTCTTAAATTTTTGGTCTTTTTGAGACAGGGTTTCCCTGTAGCCCCAGCTGGCCTG
>NW_008481276.1:0-3250 GCF_000622305.1 Nannospalax galili
TCTTTTTTTGTGTCTTTCTTCCTCTAAGACTTCCATGAGGCATTCTGCCTCATCTGTTCCTCACATGCTGGTTTGGAGGAGTAGGACAGGGTCAAGGATATAAACAAGGACCCTGGGGTTAGCTTCGTGTGTTCACAACTTGGCTTGACTCTTTACTTCACCGTAGACTAGTCCCTTATGCTCTTTGTGCAATAGCTTTCTCTTCTGAAAACTGGGGCTACTCATAGGAGTCTACTTATTGCCTGATTTCTTTGAATTAACATGTGTGAAAGATTCAGAACATGGCTTGCCTCTACTGTTTTCTAAGCTCCTTCTTAGACTAGCTTTGGTTCTTTATGTGCATCTCAGTAACACACCTGTCTATCTACCCCTATTGGTGACTGTCTCTGTTCACAGATCTCATCTTCGCTACGTCAAAACAGTCATTTGATTGACTGAATCATAATGACATACATATTTTTAGTTGAGGGATAGAGAAGATGCTACTTGCTTGAATTTTTCACATTGTTAATTATTTTATATGAATGTGGTAAGTTTTCCGAAGTTGCCTTTCCTAGCTACTCTATTTTCATTGTTTTTATCTTTAAAAGAACCTAGCCTCCAAGGGGCTATACAGTATGGTAGAGTCTAAAACATATGTTTCTCTAAGTCCCTCCATTTAGTTTTCAGAGTCAGTGAACATTTTTCACAATAATTTACCCACCCCATCAGAAAGCCTCAAGGAGCCAGATGTAAAGGATGCAGGAAGAGGACGGGAAGATCCCCTTTGTGTTGGTGCCCAAGGCTTCTTCCTTCCCTCCCCACTCCACTTCAGCCCATCATTTCTAGGACTCACTGAGGCCCCAATGGGTAGGATACCACATTGAAAGACTTATCAAAATTCATGTCACTTTTCCTGTGAAGCTTACTTTTCCTCATTTTGTTTATGAAGAAAGGGGATATTTTCTTAAGGGTAGAAGGGCTGAGAGTAGGAGGGCAGATGTGGGCGAGTGCAGGTCATTCCCTGGTTTCCTCTGAGGGCAGAGTATAAGGACTAGTTCAGGGCTGCATTCAGACACAGATAAGCTGTTATCTTTTCCAGTCTCAAAGGAAACCTTGAGGAATCTTATTCCTGCGATTGTATTAAATTATCTACTAATATTATCCTTCCCCTTCAGAGTGCTTCCATGGACACATTGGGTCTGACTACAGGAACAGCAAAATCTCTTTATTGTTTTTTGATGTTTGATTTACCTTTGGTTTCACAACAAAATAATGTACTAAGTAGAGGGTGAATAGAATTGTCACTATAGCAATCCCCATAGTAACAAAGTGACACACTCACCCCACATCCAAGGGCTGATATTCAGGTCCAGCTCCCAGGTTAAGCTCTAATGACTGAAGATTTTTAGGGCATTAAATTAAGTCCATTTTATATCTATCCCAAAGAGTTAATAGACTCACAAGACCTTCAGTTCATATCCACTTATATCCTTTGGAAAAAAAGTCAGAAGTGAATTTTCTATGAGCTTGACAGTATGCTCGAATTGCCTCTGTTTGTGCTGTTCTTCCAATTTTAGGTCTGTCCTCCAAAGCAACAACAATCCCAGGCAAGGCATGAATTGCTCTTTGTTGGTTTCCACAGTCTTACATAACTTACATGGGGGCAGGACTGGGAGATAAAGCATCTTCAGCATGCAGCACTGTGGGAAGACACGTGTTTTTAATCTCCTATTTTCCAGAAGATCGCCAGAAGGGATCCCCACGGGGTCACTTGGAGAAGCCTTTTACCACCTGGTAGGGTTATAAATCGATTCTCTGATTAGGATTGCTGTTATTAGGTTGAATGAATGGCTCAGAGGCTACAGAAAAATTAAATGGGAGGCAAAAGCCGATTCTGAACATCATGTCATATCTTTACATAATAGGTATTCATGCATACATGTAAATATGTATAGCACTGTTTGTGCATATTTAGCATAAATTTATAAGCCAGATGCTGAATATCAAGTGGCAGATCTGTGTATCCTGTTTCTTAGCTCATTGTATCTTGAATATTAAAACTGACACCCTACAGGCAGAAACTACAATTGGAAAGCAGTTGTATTCAATTCAGAACCAGTGGGGCTATAAAGTTATGCAGCCAAGAGAACTCAGGCTAGCCAATTTGTTTTTTAAAGACTTGACCAAGTAAAGAGGAAGAAGTTGGAAGAATAAAGCACACATCCCAAACAAGTAATTCACAAAACAAGAAATATGATTACTAACAAATGTGAGCAATATCTAATCTCTGTACTAAGGAAAGGCACATACATGAGAACAAGCGTTCCAGGATATGGACTAGGGCTGCCATTGCCGGTTAGAGTCAATACAAGGCCCAGAGCCAAAAACAGCAGGTGCTAAGTCCTGATGTGTGAAAGAAAGGCCATACCCAGATGACAACACCATTATGTAAGCAGAGGTCTGGGGGAAAAAGGAGACAGGAGGGGACAGCTGGGAATGGCCAGGAAGTACATCAGAAATTCTTCTCTTCCAATGCAGAGGCCAGAGAACCATGGTGATCTCTCCCCTTTCTCCCTCAGTAGCAGAGGAACTTCCAATAGAATCACCTTCCATGACGGAAGGCACTAAGAAGAGGCAGACTGGGCACCACTTCCCCATTTACGTATGTCTGCTTCTGGAATAGACCAGTTTCCTGATCTGTCCCTGTGCTCATCCAATCAGTGAAGACACCAGCAAGAGAGTCGTAAGCTGGTATGTTCAAGCAGCACCATGCACTTCCACCAATGGCATGCACAGGAATGTACAACTTTCTGGTGAGTCAAACAGATATCAGAGACTATGCATCATTGAGACGTCCCAGAAATCTACCAATGGAGGAGGCAGTTCCAGTGGTAGGAACTGACAGATGTAGAGACTGAGGTTAAGTCAGATCTTCCAGGGGAAGGAAAAACATAGAGAGGCCAAAAGACTTTCTATCCACTCCTTAGAAGAGCCAGTGCCTGAGCACCTGCCACATGGAGACAGAAGCACCTACTCAGGAAAGCAGCAACAGTCCACACGAAGAAGATTGCTACTGTGTCCGTGTAAGTTAAGTCACATGTATGCTAACAACCTAATCAGAAGTATACACAAACAAAAAAAGTTTTAATCGCAGTGTTCTCTCCCAAAGCAATAAAGAGCCCTAAATTGCAAGTTGATGGTTAAATTACATAGGCATATACATATAATAAAATAATTCAAATGTTCACATTATACAGATCCTTTTAAC
>NW_008481277.1:0-3261 GCF_000622305.1 Nannospalax galili
TTTTTTTTTTGCCATTTTCTTTCTTTTCATTATTGTATTCCAATTGCATGCATGTTACTGCACACATAGTACCTTGGTTTGGGCATTCTGCTTTTCTGGATTTCTTTCTCTCTTTGCACTGAAGTTTGGGAAGGCTCTACCTCACAGATCTCTTCCTCAGCCATACTTGTTTGCTTGATGATCTCTTTGAAGGAATTATTCATTTCTATTGCTTCCTTAATTTTTAGCATTATTGTTGGATTCTTTCTTAGAGTTTCTGTCTCTGCCTGTATCACCCAACCTGTTCTCCTGTTTTTAGTTCTTCCTATTACAATCCCTCACATATTAATCAGAGTAATTTCTTTTCTGATAGCACAAACATCTGTGTCATGTCTGAATCTGGTGTTTACTTTGCCTTTTCACACTGTATTTTCTTGTTTTTGGTGTGCTTCATCATTCAGTGTTGAAAGCTGGACATGTATTGGGTGATTATAACTGAACAGTGTTTGGAGAGCTTAGTGCCATGTGGCTAGAGTTTGGTCTGTAGTTTAAGGCTTGAGGTTTTAAATTTCCAAAAGATTCAAATCCTCTAATGCTCTTGTTTCTGCCACCCATCGGCTTTGAGGTTCCCTAAATAGTACTTGGAGAAAGCCTATACACATACGACCTTTCAGAAATAACACGCTTGTGATAGTTACTTTCACATGTGTTAAGTAGTCTAATGACTTGTCTAGGTACCTAGTAATGCATTATTTCTGAGTGTGATTAGGAGGATGTTTCTGAAAGAAATTAACATTTAAATCTATAGACAAAATAAATATTGCCTTCCCCAGTGTGACATGAGCATCGTTCAATCTGTGGACAATTTGAAAAGAGCTACAAGATAGAGGAAGGCAGATTTTCCTTTGCCTGAGCTGGGATATTCATCTTCTGCTTGCAGACACTAGTGTTTCCATTTTTAGATACTTGAATCTTGGGCCAAGATTTAAATATTATCAACTCTAGTCTTTGGCCTTGGGACCCAGTTTGCACTGCACCTCCAATGTTCCTGGTTGTCCTTCTGGCAACTAGCAAATACAGGGGCTTCTTAGACCC
The DNA here is from genome assembly GCF_000622305.1 of Nannospalax galili. Classification (NCBI taxonomy): domain Eukaryota; kingdom Metazoa; phylum Chordata; class Mammalia; order Rodentia; family Spalacidae; genus Nannospalax; species Nannospalax galili. The sequence continues at coordinate 1,075 of NW_008481277.1, forward strand.
TCAATCATGATCACAGGAGTCAGTTCATCATAGTACACCTTCTACATACCTGTATCTACTGTGTTGCTTCTGTTTCTGTGGAGGACCCTGACTTATGCACCATTGTCATTACAAGAACACTCCATTGTGTGAATGGCAGAGGCAATGCACAGTAGAAAATCTAAGGATATTCTCAGGACCAATCTTAGTCTTTAGTGTGTCTGTGGCTCGGAGCCTTAACCTACAAAGGGATTCACCAGTAGTTGCTTATTTTTCTCCTTCCCCTGCCAGCCTCCCAGGGAAGACCCTCCCTGCCCTCACTATGAGAACCTGCTGGTTATGCTGAGGGAGAACAGGGATCCCATCTGGCTCTAGGACCATGACTTTCCCATTGGTGCACACTCATTTTCAGGGATCCATTAGAATTACAGTTTCAGTTTGCCTACCTATTTGTGGACTGAGGGGTTTCTATACCACATGAGGAGACTTCGGCTGTGGCCTTTTCGATTTCCATAGATTTGTGTGGTGACAGTTTTCCCTGAAACCTCCAGATTCTGATAGATCCAAGAACAGCCATCCATTTTGTTTATTTAACTTGGCTTGTAAAAATTAAAAATAAGAGGTATGGCTTCTATGCTCTTTATACGTTGCAGCTGAAACCAGAAGTCAGGCATTAGGTTTTATGGATATTTTTGGAAAATGTCTCATTAACCTTTCAAGAAGCACATTTTTATGAGACAATGACCAAATAGAAAATGTCTACAGAAATATTTTTCAGCATAATAGAGCAGTTTAACAGTATTTCCAATGATAAAGCAAAGGGAGGCATTGGGATGTTTTTCTAGGAAAAAGGAAATTCTTGAAGGATGTTTAGAATGTGAGTACTGTCCTCAAATATTTCAGAGGCTGTTTAGCAAAAGCACAGGGTTGGTCCATATGATAAATTAGTTAAAATTATGTCAAACAAATTACAGAGAAAGAACACGCTATTCTAGAAGCTTATGTAGAAGGCCAAAGGTCAAATAGCTGCACATATCATTTTATGACTTTAATTAATGTTCCATGTCATTGCTCAGTTGCATGATTGCGATTTCAGGATACTAACGTCACATTCTGCGTCTTTTCTTCCCTGTGTCATGGTTCCCAGCACCGGGTATTTCATTTGCAGTACACACAATCCTTCCTCTTATTACATCAGATGATGCCTATAAGCACTTTGCAGAAGATAGCCAACATCAAATGCCATAATTGTGTACAAGTGATTGGGATTTTCCTCTAAGAACTTTTCCACAGGGGTTGAGAAGCTTGAGGTTGTGTATATTGAATGTGAAGCATCAGACATCAGAAAGTAGTATTTATTCTGAGTCACAATTTCCCCAACTTCTAGGCTTGCTGTTATTTTATAGAGTCTCAACTACTGACCCATTGACAGGAGACTACTGTGTTTATTCTCTTTGCCTGTTGCTATTCCACACAGTGTTTCTTCTTTTTCTTTTCTTTTGTATTCTTCAGACAGCTCGTCTCCCTGTAGCCAAGCCAGTCTGGAACTTGCCGTGCAAGCCAGAATTGCACTGAACCCGTGATTCTCCTGCTTGTGCTCCTTAAGCACCAGGATTACAGTTACACTGCAGCTCACTTGACTCAACACTGTTTCATGAGATGAGATTGGATCAGGGATAAGCACCCGAATACTGTATTCTCAGCACTGAATATACAGTACTCTCCTTTGTAGAATCTTCAGTTTGACATTCTGGACTGCCATCATAATTGCCTTTATTTAGCACCCTGTCTTAAAAAGAATCTATTTTCAATTGCAAGATAAAAGGCCAATATAAATTTTCTGTTGTTGATAATGGTCGTACACCTGTGTAACCAAAGAACTGATTAAACATCAGCATACCAATTGTATTAAGAAACAACCATTTCATCTGACCTTGCCTTAGCTCCTCTGTATTTAGAACTGTAATTCTAACTGAAACATCTTCCTAACAATCACTATATTTACACAGTAAAATATCTTCATGCATACTTTTACTGTGAAGATAAGAGTCTTTTCTTTGAGAATTTAAAACATGAGTGCTGTATTTATATCCTTCCACCCTTTCCATTCCATCCTCTAACAACTCCCATGATCCCCCCTCCCTCTTAATTTTTGTCTTCTTCCTTGATTACTATTGTTACATATACATGCATTTATATATACATATA
>NW_008481278.1:0-3256 GCF_000622305.1 Nannospalax galili
GAGACTCCCAAAATTATACAGGCTATTGCCACAGCCCTTGATGGCCTCCAAGAACTTGAAGGTAAGACTCTACTGCTGAGACAGAACATACTTCTGGCACAGGATTTGGAGAAATGGAGCTGGAACTGCCCTGGAAGCCACTTCCCCCAAAGGCTAGCTCTCATAGCTTCAGGAAACACTGTACAAGGTGCTAAGTAAGAACATCAATCAACAGTCCAACACCAGCCTCAAGACCAAATAACCACATCAAAGACTAGTATAGCATCTGACTTTGGTTCAGTAGTGGCACTTTTATCTTGGGGGCAATCAACAGCTACCAGACTGGACTAAAAGCTCACCTAATGGGAGGAAACTCATGTGTGGTACTGTAAACATTCTTGTCAAGCTTTCGGTCTGATGGGGTTCTGTAGTATAAATGCAGAACATCTCCATCGTGTGGAGTCCTATGGTTAAAAGCAACACGTACTAGGGATGCAGTTTAGTCAGTAGAGTGCTTGCTTAGGGTGTACATGAGCCCCAAGTACAATTTGTATCACCATATAAACTATACTTGGTAGTAGGCTTGCAATCCCAGCACTTGGGATGTGGAGGCAGGAGGATCAGAAATTTAAGATCATCCTTGGCTGCATAGGAAGTTTGAGTCTAGCCTAGTTCACATGAGACCAAGTCTTAAAAACCAACAGGATAATAGCCCAAATGTAATTGTACTGCTAGAAAAAGTGTCCTAGAGTTGATGAGTCCTGGGTTTAGTCCTGTATCTTTTGAAAGAGATGGTGATGTTGCTCAGTAGTAGAGGACTTATCTAGCATGCAGAAGGACCCTGGTTCAACTCTAGCAAAAATGAATGTGAAGGCAAAGGATATTCTAAGAAGTGAATACAGAGTGGTAAAATATTTGTTCATAATTCAACAAATATGGGTGGAGTACCTGCTGAGTGGCAGGCATGCTTACAACCATAGACGATGCCATAAACAAATGTCTGTGTGTTCCGGTGTCTTCCCAGATGAGCTTCTAAGCTTTCCTGAAGCTGGATGTGTGCATGGTGCATACAGAGGCCCATTGAACACCTCACTCACCTGTGAATCTTCCTCTTTCACTCCAGCCATAAGAACCATTGATTCACAAACTGTTTTATTAGCAACACTTTAAAGTTATCCATATGCAGCAACATATTGTTAATTTCAAATCATCTGCCAACCTATCGAGAGCCTTTCAAATGCCACACGGTAATTCAGTGCTCTCTGTCACTTCCAGGTTTGAATCACATACAAAGTCAGCAAAGAATCTGCCCCTGGCATCTTCATCCAAGCCACTCACACAAGTGTGCTTACCTACTGTGATGAAAACAGAGCGTCACAAGCCAGGCATATTGCACTGGCTGGGAAGAGATGTCCCCACACAGACGTAAAGATATTACCTCATTCACTGTATAAGTTACTTCTCTCATTGCTCTGGCAGAGTATTTCACAAAAGCAACTTAAGGAAGGAAGAATTTATTTTCACTCACAGTTTGAGGATATAGTCCATCATGATGGGATGGCATGATGGGAAGGAGCAGAAAACAGTTTCAGTCAGGAAACAGAAAGATGAATGCTGGTATTCAGCTTCCTTCTTCTTTAACTGTGCTTGGAACCCCAACCTAAGGAACAGTGTCATCACATTTATGGTGGATCTTCCCACCCAATTAACCCACTCTAGAAGCTCCCACTCAGACATACTCAAGGGTTTGTCTCCTAGGTGATTCTAGAGCCTCTCAAACTGACAACTGTTATTAACCATCCTTTGCTAACTTGACACCCAAACATATCACTTTTAAGCCATAACCTTCCCCCTTGTCCCTATCACCTCATGGTCATCTCATAATGCGAGACGCATTCAGTTCAACTTCAAATGTTCCCATGGTAATTAACAGTTCCAACAGCCTTCAAAAGTGTAAGTACATTCTTTTATGAGACTAAGACCCTATAGCAACAAAAAATAAGTTATATATTTCCAACATACAATGGCACAGAGTAAACATTCATATCTCGGGGGGAGGAATGAGAACACTGCAAGGAAGACTCAGACCAAAGCAAGACAAAGCCCAACAGGGAAAACCCCAAATCCTGCAGATCCATGTTGGGCATCTGGGACTTTCAGTGCAAACATCTGGACTCCAAAGCACCAGGTCTGCTTCCTGCAAAGTTCCTAGGCAGATACCCCACGGACCCAGTGTTTCCAGCATTCTGGTATCTCCACTTGAACTTAGATTTGACCTTCTTAGACTCACTCAGTGGCCTCTCAGGGCCTCCTTGTAGGAACTCTGATGCTATCACACGTTGCCCAGCTACAACAGCTCTCCGGGACCTTGGTGTTAAACTCCACAGTCCTTATCTTGTATAACCACCACCATATGCACGATGCTAACAAGTAGTACTACCAAATCTAGATGTATCTAGGACTCCCTGGACCAAAGCTGCAGTGGTCTCTGTATGTCTAGAAAGTAACTTTTGGGCAGAGAACTCCTTTAGCAGCATTCTCAGCTTAGGCTCTCTCAGATGAATTTGTATTTTATGAAATGGAGCCTTCAAGGGGTGGGATCTTGACACGAGGGCTCCTTTCCTGTTTCCCGGGTTTCTTTTTGATGATACTAATCTCCTTGGTGATTACAGCTGTTTATGGACCTGCCTTATCTTTAACTTTAATCTCATTCTCACTCTACCAGACAATACATTGTCCATATCTTTCTGTCCCACTGTTGCTTTCCTTCTCAGTATTCAGAGCAGTAGGAAGTAACTATGCCACAGTCTGAATGCTCTCCCATCTCAAAAGTTCCTCTGCCAAACAAATCATCCCATAGCTATTTAATTTAGTCTCATTTAAGTTCTCAGGACATGGCAGAATGCAACAAGATTCTTTATCAGAATATATTATGATGATGACCTGGGGGGTTAACTCATTTGGTAAAATGCCTGCCATAACAACATGAGGACCTGTGTTCAATTCCAGAGATCATGTAAAAACAGAATAAAATATGGGCATGGTTATATATTTGTAATTCCAGCACTGGGGAAGCAGAGACAGATGGATCCCTGGAACTCACTGACTAGCCAGTCTAGCATAACTGATGGGCCCCAGGTCATTGAGAGAGAGATCCTATGTCAAAACAAAATCAAAACGAACAAAAAACCAAGATAAATAGCTTCTGAGGAATGATACCCAAAGTTGACCTTTGGCCTCCACATGCACAAGCATACACCAACACCAACACACATGA